>NW_008236622.1:2727854-2735693 GCF_000691975.1 Corvus brachyrhynchos
CTTTCCCTATTTGAACATGCTAATGCTATTTTATCAAAAAAGATAGTGATTTTTGCTAACATCCTCAAAATTTGACAGAACATATCAATTTAACAAAGTATGGTCACAAATTTTTAACTTCTGATTTTTCATTCTAATATAAAGTGAAAACTTTTTTACATCTCAGATTTTTTCTGTCTAATGGAAAACACGAACATTCTGCAATATGGCTGCAACGGCAGCAGTGTTTCTCCTTAAATTTACCTGAGACTTCTCACTTGAAAATGCTCTTTCAGGTTACCTGTATCTTTGTGAAGAAGAAGCTGTATAGGAGGAAGATTTCCATAAGAGATTATTGTTTCAGACAATGTTAAAAAAAAAAAAAAAAAAATATCACAATTCCATGGTTTGATTCCTGATAAATCTTCATGAGATTATTTTTAAATACACTGCACTTAGAGCAAACAGGACATCATATCAGTCAAACTCAGAATAGACAGAACCAGGAACAGGAAAACACATTTAGATATTGAGCCTGGTGTCAGTGAGATGGGGAGAGGAACTGTGCCTGGCAAGACTGAAACTGTCTGGGCAAGGGAATGGTCAAACAGCAGTCAGGTAAACCAGGATAAAAATCTCTGGGCATGTGAACTGAAAGTGGAAGCCTGGAGCTCAATGGGAAAATGGGTATTTGATTATAAAAGCAGGGCACAGTAATATCCCAGCACTGTGTATGGATTAAAATTCTATACACATGCCTATACTGGCATCCTTAATCCAGTTTCCCAACTGGATGTTGCCACCTTTACAATATTAATAACGTTCTCTAACACAGGCCATTGTATGGCAGAAACGTGCAGGTGGGCTGTTCTGCTCACGGAGGGCTGAAGTGCAAAGCAGCGTTTCCCTATCTTCTCCCTATCCCTGAACTGGGCAGGCATGAATTCGGTCCAACTGTAATTTCCAAGTTAGGTCAAGAGATTTGCACTTAGTTCCTTCCAATTTTTAAAGCAGCCTTAGTGCAAAATCTACCTTTTTCTATTACACTATTTAAATTACATCTCCCTGGAGATGCAACCAAAGCAACTGGAGTGTGATAAGACTTCTTGCCAGCCTTAAAATGCTGTAGACCCACGTCTGATATTCTTTTGAAATGCCAGCACTGCACATGAATTTTTCTTCCTCTTTTATGCTGCCCTAAATGAGGTGATTATGTCTGTAATACTATAAAGCAACTGTGTCAACAATAAAGAGGAAACATTTATGGCATAGGTTATTAAAACAATGAAAAATAGGCCAGTGCAATTTAAGTTCCTTGAGTGGGCTGAATAATAACTAGTTAAATAAGGAACAAAGATAAATAATTTATTACAGAATCATCACAACAAGCATAAGAAAATTGCATTCACTTTAAACTGCATCTCAAGAGGCTTCAGAGCAGAAGCACGGACAATATACAGTGAATGTGTCAGAGCAAATGCAAAAGGAAGGGGATTTAGAGAACCTGTTGCAAAATGAAGTAATTGCTCAACTTCAGAATATCCACATACATAAACACCAACCAGTTAAACACACCAGACAGGAGTTTATGCTAAAAGTAGTAGTGGCTTAGAGGACTGAAGATTACTGTGGTGGCTGGGTAGATTTTCTGCTTCAGCACGCAGCCCCTGCTACTCTGTGTGGTCAAGGCTCTGTGCAAGCACAGGTAAAAACAGGACTAAATTTTACAGAGTGGGGTAAAAGCTCATTAGGAAGTTATAAGTCTGCTTACAAGTAAGGTCTAGCTCAGACATCCTCAGATTAAGAAAGGTAGGGTAATACCTTCAATTACTGATTCTGGAGGAGAATGAAAGAACAGAGCAGACAGAACTCAGTCTAATCAAATACAACTTCCATTACAAGCCTGTATTTTTCATGCTCAGTCTGACAACTCAGTTCAAACAATTCAAGTTGTTTGTAATAACAAAGCAAATATTTCCAAAGATTAAAAACCTAGAATTAGGCTTGTACTTCCATTTTTGGCCTTTTAATTAGGTTTTTCTGAAGTGCTGAAAACAGAGCAACTCTTAATTAATGGCTTTCATACTTTGCTTTTTAATAATAGCTCTTACCAGCCTGGCAGTTTGGAGGTTTCAGATAAAATTGGGAATAGAACAAAAAAGATTGTTTGGCTTGATTTTACTCTTACAGAAATGAGACAAATCTAGACTTGCCCTATACAATTTGATGTCATGAGATTCTCACCCTGATCAGGGTTCTGATAAGAATTTATATTACGATGTCACCATGTTTTCTGAAGTAGACTCAACTAATTGTTCACACTAACTCAGTATATGACCTTGGATGAAGAAGCCACCCAATCTTCTGACAGATGCAGCTTAACTTTTAAAAATAAATACAAAAAGCACACACTAAAACATCACTATAGAACAATTTCCATGTCTGTAGTATAGGACAGAGCAAGTTATTCAGCCTTTCAATTTTTAACTGAGATCAGAAGCATATTTTACATTTCTTCAGGATAAAGAATTTGTACATTGTGTGTAAAGCAGCGATACCATAAAGAGCCAACAATGAAAGAAAAGGAGGCACTGGTGTGGATAGGCTCAAGACCCAGTGTTCCTTCCTCAGTATTTCTACAATATTGCTGCAGAACTTGAACCACTACTCAGTGTTACATTTGTTCCTTTCTTCTTTAAGGAGGTAGGGAGAAAGATTGGGCAAGATGGTACAAGCAAGAAAGCAAGAGAAAGGAGCAGGGGAGAGAAAGTGGGATGACAAATCAGTAAAGTAAATTTTCCCTAGCAGCAAAAATAGCTGACAGATCTGCTTCCCAAAGAACACTGAAAATTACTTTGCGAGTAAAAGTAGCAGAGAAGATAAGTCAACTTGAAGGACTCATGGGAGAGCTGTTATTGACAGATACGCAGATGATGTAGTTGCTCAAGATGAGCAGGTTTTTCTTTTATCTCAATAAAGCACTTCTGGATTAAAAGATTGAAAAGACAGATATGAGACAATAGCATAAAGCCTGTTCCTAACTTACATAATTTTGTATAAAGAACCGTTGATGTAGGAAGTGTAAAAGAAAGGCACTGAATGCTGAAGATAAAGTATTACAGAGAACAACTTACATACACTCCCAGTGATAAAGGAACTTAATATTTGATGAAATATACTTTGTCTGTTGAAGAAATGCATTGATTTTCCAAAAGGCTGAATATGTGTTTAAGAAAATGTTCACTACTGTTCTTATATAAATTAGCTGATAGAATGGCATCTTAAATTGTCCTGTTTACTCTTCTACGCCTTGCTCCAATTGTGATTTCTTATGCAATTTGAACAGGAGACAATCTAGCATACACTTCCTGTGTTTCAGCTCCTGCTGCATTATGTATCCCATGCCATTCCCTTCAGCCATTCTGATACCCTTTCAAGACAGGTTTTGAGTATCAAATAGTTTGGGGTTTGTTCTTTTTTTGGAGGAGTTTTCAGGTTGTTTTTTTCCTCTTACTGAAAAACATTAGACAAGACTGATGACAGTGAATGTATGCAGTAATGGAGGGGCGGTTAAGAGATAGTATTTTCTATATTTCTATACAGCTGGATTATTTTCTTGTGCTTTAAAATGAAATTTTGAAGTGTAATAGAGCAGCATGTTAATACCAGTATCTCTATGGCAAATATCCTTTAACAAACCTCACAGATATCTAAAGCCTCTCTTAACCCACACTGGGCCACCTCTCACATCAACGTTACCTGAATGGTGCAGCCCTGTCGCCAGGCTTCTGACCAGCCCCAGCGCATATGGGGTAAGTACCCAGCTTGGTTAATTGTGTTCAAGGTGTTAGCCAAAACCTACCACTTTGGATTGGACTCCTCAGTACAGTCCCTTTTCTAAAACTTTTGACTTGTAATGCTAAGAATTACACAGTTTCTTCACTTGTGAAGATGACAACAGGGTGCATTTTCATGAACAGCCACTTAATACTATGAGCTTCAAATATGAGTGACATATTCCAAAGAATTCATCCAGGTGCTGAAAGTACTGGCTACCCATCAGCAATATTTAGGCACCAAAATGATCTAAAACATATGAAGGGTAGGTTATGTTTCTCAGCACTGCTTGAGAGCAGAACAGGGTAAGCAACTATTTGCTTTAATCAACAAGATGGTAAATGAACACCTGAGAAATTAAGCAAGTAATGAAATAAAATCAAAGCAAAATTGCACCAGAGTTGTTGTTCATTTAAGCTTTAACAAAAATCCCCCTCAAGAGACTCTCTTCCACAGATCTTTTTCTTTGTTTGAATACAGGATCAACTGAAGGATGGCGACACAGATTATATCATCAATAATGATGAATTGACTGAAAACTATGAACCATCTGCTCACATACCAGTGCCAGCACAGGACAACACAGGCTCCATCCAGGCTACAGGCAGGGAAGATATTCAGGAAGGAGACCTAGGATTGGGAGGGTACAAACTCCAGCTTCAACACACTGCATGTCAACCCCAGAAGAATTTGTTGGCATGAGCAGCGTAACGTTAATTACAAAAAAGAAGACTAAAACAAAGGAACAAAAGATCCTGTTATGTGAACAAGAGGTCAGAAAAAGTGTACTAAGCACAAAAAGCAAAGAAAATTTAGATTTCAGCAACTAAATGCCTGCTCCTCACAGGAAAGGAGTTTGCTATCATATCCATATATCTACAACCATATGCAGGTTTTATGATTGTAGCAGTTTTTAGTATAATAGCATAGGGCAGTACCAGCCCACTGTAAATCCATTACAGTCATGTTTTGTCTTGGCACTTGACTGTACTGTGCCCCTCACATGTATACAGGCCTTTGAATATTGCTTATAGTCTTCAGTAAGTTGGAAAGGAGAGAAATAGCTTCCTAACGTTCATGCTCACATGATGACAGCTCTTTTCTACCGCTGATCCTGACAAGATCCATACATAACTACTCAGTAGCTATTACATTTGTAAGGAAGCAGCAGAAGATTCCTTTTCCAAGGAGTATGTGATCTGAAAATGCTTAAAATATGCATTGCAGCACCTCAGCCTTGATAGAAAAAGCTCCTTCATGCTCACAGTATAGACTTTTCCTGACATCCAGCCAAGCATTTGCTTTCTAAATGCACCTTATAGCCTGGTCCACAGAGGGTTTCACTAGGCTGCCACAAACTGAACACTGACAGTGGGAGACATTGAAGTGTATGAAATCAGCAACAAACACCCCCCATGGCCACACTGAATGGGCACCACTGCTATTTAAAAACAGCAGTTATTCCACAAGACATTTGTCATTACAGCTTGGCAACATGCAAAGCTTAAATGGGGGGAAAGGTTTTCTTGTTTTGAAAGATCATTCTAAACTTATAGCTCGATTTAAGAACTCAAAATGTTTCTCTTTTTTTACTGTTTAAGAAGAGTTGTTTCTAATCAAATATATCTGCAAAACAGTTATATCTTCAGACTGCCTGCTCAAAGGATAAATTTGTCTCTCTGCTTATGCTGGGCACCCAATGTCACACTAGAAATGAGGTGCTGGTTAGATATGAAAAAAAGAAGAAAAAAAAACAAGAGAGAAGTATCAAAGTGTTCATTGTTCTGCATAAACACAGCAAATGGATAACCAAGTGCTCAGCCATACATACAGCTGGCTGCCATATACTATCAAGATTAGTACAGATCAGCTTTGGCATATAGCAGCTAAGCAGTGCAAAACGAGGGAGAGAGCCATGCTTCTCTTGTTAGAGCACGTGCCTTTTCTCACTGCAGAAGTTTCAACTAACTATGCATGTTCACATTTCTACTGAGAAAGTCAAAACATCAGGAGTTTTTAAGGAAGATCATTCTGAGTATACCAAGACAATGGGCAAAAAGAAATTTGGATCTAGAAGAATAAAAATCAAATTGTCCCTATTAATAGTCCTAAAGATGAATAGGTCTTAATTTCACCACAAATAAAACCTAAAATACAAATATAATCAAGTTTTAGTCATTCTTTTCCAGTGTAATTAATTTCTGGCTATATGTGACTCTAGAACAGCCATTTTAAGCATAAATTTGAACACAATGGAGTTGTATGTGCTGTTACAAAAGACCTGAAAAAAACTGGCATTTTATTTTCTCCTAAACTCTAACCAAGGAACTTCAAAGGACCTTAATCCCCACATGGTTTAAAACAAACAATATTCAGGCATGATAATAAATTCTTAGAGGAACTATTGAATTTCCAACGCCGTGCTTTGCTTTGTTTCACTGCATGGGCTGGGAAAAGATGTGCAGCAGGTTACAAGAAGGGATGGAAAATGGTTAAGGAGGGAAGATTTTGTGGCCGAGACTGGGAGACAGCAGGGAACAGAGGAAGGAGAAGCAGGCATGGAGACACTGGAGTGAGGAATATGTGGCAACACAGCAGGAACCTATTGGAGTAGATGCTAACACCATCCTGACTTCAGTAGCCAGTTTCTGGTTTCAGTCATTGGAAGAACTGAGGGCATGTCATCAGGCTTACTAAGCTTCTTGGGAAGCATGAATTCCAGTCCTTAGATTATACTGGAAATAAAGTGCTATAGTATTATGAAGATGCAAAGCTGTTTTTCACAGCTGCTACATGAACTGGAAATGACAAGCTCTTCAACAGTTTTGCTCTTACATTCTACTCTGAAATGCATCCCACAGCATACTGTACAGGGGGGTACTGATTTATTTATTGTGCCTATGTCCAGGTTTCTCACATTTGTATAATGTGATAAATGGAGAGCTCTGGGGTCTGAAATTCTCTGTTTATAAAAAAAGACTGCAGGAAATACTTTTCAGTGTTCTACCACGATGCCTTAAAGGGCTACTTTACTTGGTAAAGAAAGTCATCCCTTATGACAGACAACTCATACTTCACATCTTCACAGGTTAGATTTTTATGCTAAGACTAGCAAAGTGGCTGAATCAGTGTTCCCAGCAGGAAGGGTATTTATCATCTGGGACCATGCTCAGCAACCAAAGTATCATTGGCTTTTAGGAAGATTAGTAATATGAGCTGCAAGCAAACCTGAAGCTTCTGCTAAATAGCAATAAGAGTCTCAGTTGTCCATAACACTCACCATTTCCCTATTTTAAGATACTCTTTTCATGACACACAGCTCAAGAGAGTTACAACAACATTAGAACAAATTACATATTTGTATTCAAGAAGAAATTACTGTCCACTAGTAATTCTGCATGACTGTTTAAACAGAGTAATGGATGTTAAGAGAGGCCTTTAATGTTAATTTACAGTTCATACACTGGAGATTTAAACTACTTAATATCACACAGTGTTTGACTGAATGTGCAAGTCACTTATGACAAATGTGAAGCTATTCCTTCTATCTGACTTAATCTAATAAAACACTGCTTGGAAAATGAAATGTAATATATATTGTTAAAAATGTAGCGACTACATATTCAGAATGAAGGCCAAAATGTGAGGCAAGGTGGAAATCTGGAATATTGCTAAACCTTTCAGGTTTCAAAAGTAATAACTGACATTTTATACAGAACTATGGAGACCATTTTGCTAAGATTGAAAGCAGTGTAATGAATCCTGGCTACACAGCAGAGCCAGTCCAAAAAGACACTGTACTAAAAAATAACAGATTACTACAATAACTTTCACAGAGAAGTGCAATATTTGGTAACCTCACTGAAAAAGGGGACCATTGCAAGTAGACACTTATGTTGCTGTGTTAAAAACTTAAACTTTTCCATAGCAGCAACATTATAGCTATGTCCAAACTGATGAACTCCATGTACAACTTCAGCCACTAAACTAATTGTCTTGAAGCCCTGAGAGCAGTTCACACTC
>NW_008236622.1:2735781-2739568 GCF_000691975.1 Corvus brachyrhynchos
TAGCAACTTGTTCAAGTGCCTTGCTGAGCTGAGGGTAGTCTGTTCAATCGGTCTCTCTCCTTTTTTCCTGTGTTTTGCTATCAGCCATCAAGAAATGTGAGCCCTGTAACACCCTGTACATTTGGGTACAACATAAATGCAGCAATATTCAGAAGTGTATTTTAGGTGCACCTTAGCATTAGACGTGTGCTTTTGAAATTTTTTGCTTTCACAGAGACTGAGAATTCCTAGGATACAGATATTAACTATAAACTTCAGAGAACCAAGACAACACCCTGAAAGCCACTGTAGAGATTGAAAAATGCTACTTCCAACTCAGCATATTCTGTGATTCTATGCTTCTAAAGACAAAATAGTTTTTCCCTACTTCCTTCTAGCACAGAGGAAAATAGCCTTTTTTGACATCTTAAAGCAAACCAATTCTGAGCATTTTAAATAACTTAATACAAGCAAGCTCATCTCTGGCAATATAATCCCAACAGACATGAGTTCTGCTTAGTGAACTGTAAAGGACTCATAAAAATTTTATTTTAGAAACTGTCTTTCAGAACTTGAAAGTTCTCCAGTTGATCCAAATTTTCTAAGCAAATATTAGTTTATCCCACAGCCTTGGTCCCAATACCTATCAGTTTTCAGATCATGAAATCCTATCCTTCCTTGGGCTCAGCAATTAGTTTTTGTGGTAGGCATTGCGTTCAGAAGAGTTAGACGTAACAGCTGAGCATGTTTCCTTGAATACTGGGTTCTTGGCGTTTTGGGGTTTTTGTTCTTGGTAACCTATATATTTTTTACATCATGATCACACAGAGTGGAACTTTCTGAACAGTACAAAAGAAAACTTTGCCAATATAGTAATTATCTCTCTTTTTATTCATGCCTTTCAAGTGGTTAAAAGAACAAGACAGCCTAGTGCAATGATGGGCATCAGCCAGGTGAATATCCCCTTCAACAGCCTTGTGGTGCAAGTTACACCTCCAGTCTTAAAACTGAACATCCTTGCATACGTTTAAAAAGGCAGACTAATTCTTCAAAAACCAAAACTATGTCAAATCAGCTCCATGGTGCCAATATATGGCCCAGGTTTGTCTTTCCTCTATGAAAAAGGGACTTTCCTGCAGTTACCGCAAGGTATGTCAGGTGTCCGTCTCCAGCTTTGGCTCTGTTCCTAACAGCTCCTTGGTACCACCAGCATTGGCCCACTATACCTACAGTGCTAGAAAAGCCACCAGCCAAGATCGTGTCATACTTCCATGGAATTCCACAGGAAAAACCCACAGCCTACATGTTTCCAATTAGGAAACTGGAATTCCAATCCTCCCAGCTTTCCCACTGTAAAGAACCACACTGGCTTCCTCCCACACCAGCCCACTCTGCCTCTGGGCAGTCTTCCCTCCACACACCAGGGGAGGCAGCGAGGGCTGCACAAGCTCTGCTGCACAATGTGCAACAAGAATGATTCTGCTTACAAATAAACTTTTTTTCCCCACCACCAGTGTCAGAGCAGAAGCTGCATTTTCCCCAACTAATTCAGTGTTACTGGTCAACGTTATTACCCTACAAAAATCATATCCAAGGTATGGAAGAACAAATATTGTTTCAGGCCTCAGAGGATCCCAAATCTGAGCGCATCAAATTATCATCCTTCTGAGGACGCAGCAGAGCTTGAAATTCTGGTGCAGGAAGCAGTAGAGTATATCCAGGAGTGTTTTCCAGCTACTGTTCTACATCATTGTGTACCACAAAACTGTCTGCTTCTGGTGTGCTACAGCAAAAGCAGATGGTCATAGAGAAAATACAGTACTTTATTGGTACTTTATTGAATAAGGACTTGAGACTAGATGGAGCCTTACATCAAACAATCTAAACACTGAAAGAAATAATCTTATGCCATGATATTAGACATTATGCAAGCCTAGGACAAGTTATATTTAAGTGAATTGAAACAGGATAATATCCCATAAGCATAATGAGATTTCTTATTCCAGAAGTAAAGTAACTTTAGAATGCATGCCTGACTGGAAATGAAAATATAAAAGAGAAAACAACATGAATAAATGAATGATGAAGGAAGGAAAGGGGGAGCAAGGGTGGAAAGAACCAGTGCCAAAGAGATTCAAATTGAAAAATATCAGAAAGATATTCATAACAACTGCAGGCTAAAAACCAAATTAAGCAGTGTGAGAAACTAAGGGCTATCTTGAAGAGCACTCCTAAATACTTTACTGAGCCATAGATAGCCCTGACACTACTGTATTGCAAAACCTTAGGCATTCCACAGACTTAAAGGCAGGAACAGCTACCAGCTGAAAATTGATCAAATTTAAAGAAAATTAAGAAAAAGGACCAAAGCTGAAAGGCTAATCCTCCAACAGCACTGTTGAAAAGCAATAAAAGCAACACAAGCCTGATATTTGCAGAAGGGTGGAAAAATGACTGAAGATGTAAATTCTTCAGTCCTGTTATTTCATCTCTCCCTCCTTTACCAGCTACTCATTTTCATCACCCAGTTGTCTCTTACACCTTCTCTGGTTTACCTTTAAGATGAACACTTTACTTTTCCCATTCCTTGGGCTAATAAAATTATTAAGTCCTATTCTGCCTCTGCATGATATCCACACCCAGCACAATTCTAAATAGTTCTTCAAAAAGAAATTAATATGATGCAAGATTGCATGAACTACATAACTTCTACCTCAAGTGGTGATCATGCTCTAAATCAGGGGGTCAAACACATTGCAATATCCTTTAGGCACTTCTCTATCACTACAGATGCTAAGAGCCAGAGTTTATGTATTTTAACTATAGGAACCAAGAGGAGGAAAAACCCTTAAGAAAAGCTGCAGAACCATTCTCAGTGAGGCTGACACGAGGTTTTCAGTGACAGGCAGCAACACCATATGAGCACTCTGTCTGCCTGGTTTTATCTCACAGTGAGGATGGGCCTTCAACAGCTTGGGCACACAGGATTGCATCCAGTCTGGGGAGAGGCCGGCACACAGGCAAGCACCAATACACACCCTAAATCCAAACTCTCTGTTTTCACCCTTTGCACATATTCCCACAGGCTGGGGCAGCTCCAGGAGGGAAAGCTCCCTCACCCATGGGAGAGCTCACATTTAACTGCAGCAGACCAAGAGGGGTTTTCAGCTGGCAGAGCAGAGAACATGGTGCTGCTCTCTTGCTCTTTTGTGGTCCAGGCACGTTTTCCTCCTGGTACTCAGAGAGTGCTGCTGCCGCTGCTGCTGATTAGAGAAGTGACTGGAGCATCTTTTCTGACGAAAGCTAATGTGAAGTGGACACCTGAGACAAGTACTCCAGTTTCTGCTGAATGAACCATCAGACCCATGCAAAAAAAAAAAAAAAAAAAGAAAACACTGTTCTATTTCTTAACTGTTTTGTTTACTGCAAGAATCTGTCTACAACCACCAAGCCCTTGATATTTTCAGGCCTCAACACCAGTAACTGAGATCTGTTAGGAACCCTCAAACTCCCTATATTTGACTCAGAACAAGCATCCTCCCCCTCTACATGAGCTCCCCCGTATGCCATCATTTGACAGGGTTTTACACTGACCTGGTTCACTGGAAAACTGCAGTGGTCTATCCCTAAACTGAAATTTTCAAGCAGTGAAAGAGAATTTCAGTAGAAAGGCAGGTACATGAATGCAGATTCCCCAATTCTTAGTGTAGTTCAGCTGCTCTGGAAGGGTAATTGTAAACCACATTTTCTAAAAATTAACTTTCACTTAAAAAAACCCCACATAAACCTAAGGAGCACTATTGGCACA
>NW_008236622.1:2739606-2745250 GCF_000691975.1 Corvus brachyrhynchos
TGCTGAACTTCACAAGGAATAGAACTCAGGGCTATTTTACAAAAATCTCCACCTTCTGTGCATACAAATATAAAAGTAACATGTAATACTCCTTTCTGCTCATGCAATACCCACAATGAACAAGTACACACAGTGTGTCCTATAAACATACAGTCAAAGACAAAGTTTGTAGGTGTTTGCATGAAGCAATAATAATAATAAACTTTTAAGCTTGGTTTATCTCCCAACTTAATCAGGTCTTACGAAATCTGGTTTATTCCACAGACAGCTGAAACTATTTAGAGCCTGGTTGACAAGGCTTATTAAAGAAAAAAAAAAAAAGATACATTGGTACCCTTAAAAATAGCCAGAGCTCATCATTTACTTAATATGGCTCCTCAAAAGATTTAGAAATTGTTGTATCATGAGTATTATCTGAACCACCTCAGACTTTCACTAGGTGCTTTTGTTATAAAAAAATATTCAACACAGTATACAATGGAAGTAAGAAAAACCGCTACAGAAAAAAATCTGCCTTTAGGACTTTCCAGATTATTTCTAGACCTGTCAGTGTCTTCTGATTACTTAGAAAGTTATTTTGTTATCCCCAAATCTGCCTGACTAACAACTGTGTTGAGTTACCTGAGCCAGCTAACAGTCTATGAAATCACACTTCTCCAGCCTTGAGGACTGGGACAGGGAAGATACAGATGCTGTTTACAGAGTACAGCCTCCCTTTTGCCACTTCCCTCTTCATTTCTTACAGAAACCTGATGGAGGAGAGGTTGGAGCAGCATATAATAACCCCCCATTCATCTTCAATACTAAACTCATTTCTCACAAGTCCAAGACTGTCCAAAGATTTGCTTAATGTTAAACCGAGATACAATTTCTGAAAGAGTCTAAACTTAAGCTCCAAAAATTCATGGGCTTGTTATTAAATAATCTAATTTTTGCAAGAGATGAATACTGAAGAACTCACACTGAAACCTATTACAGCCCTAAAGTCGCACTGAAGTTAGCCCATAGAAGTGCCAAAACACACACTGCTCCCAGCAGAGCCTCTGAGACAAAAACACAGCATAAAACACACCTTATTTTGATTGGCACAATAAACTCCCTACTCCAAGAATGAAACTGATTTTGTCACAGGGTGACTTGGCTTCTGTGTAAGAAACAAATTAGTGACTGAAACAGGACTGACTCCCTTCAGGCCATTGGTGCTGGATTTGATTTGGGTTTTTTTATTATTTCCTTTTTCTTTTTTGAAGGCTACCTGGGGTGAACCAGGCTAATCATGAGGAGTGATGATCTCATCTTTTGCTCAGCTTCAAAGCCAAGGTGGCGTGGAACAGTCTGCATGAATTCTCAGCAGAGCCATGATTTGTGTGAAAGCCCAGTGTGTTGCAGCTTATTTTCCCTTGGTGCTCCAGCATATGCCTTCTGTATGATTTCTCCTCATGTTCATAACAGCCTTAGTTGATGGGGATTTTTTCTGAAACTTCTATACAAAAAGGTATCACTTCAGGACACAATAGTGCAAGGCTAGAGATGTGGTTTTTAGCATTAACCAGTGCCTGAAGCTCCTGAATTCTTTGTGGTTTTAACATCCAGGATTTAGGCATGTAGAGGAGCCCTGGTTGGGACTCAGTTTATTTAGAAGAGCTTTCACCATCTGTTCTTCCAAATTCTGAAAACATGAAGAGAATACACTTCACAAGCAGCTACAAACACAGATGAGCTCTGCAGTTTACCCTGGAATATACCGCGTGCAGGGAAAATCATTCATAACATCTCTGAGGTTTCTCCTTCAGGCATAAATTGAGGACTGAAGCTCTAATGCTTTCACTTTTTGCCACAGTGAAAGAATTCTCTGGTTTACATGAATTTACCATCCTACATCTTCACACTGTTAATCAGAGACCCACACTCTTTGAAACTAAGATGACTTAAAATATTTTCTAATTAAACTGGTCAACTTCACTAATACATCACCTGTCATCACACAGTTCTTATAAAGAGATTTTTTTATACCTAGAAATTAAAATCTCTGAATAATTAGCAAGCTAAGTTACAGCTACAACATTATTTAAACAGCTTCAAACCACAGTCCAATGAAGAAAATCCATTAATATCTACTTTCCTTAAAGTACAGCTTCCAGCCCTTATTCCTGACTTTTCAACCCATTTCCACCTACTTGGCAAATTATGCCTCAGCAAACTCTGCCCCAATTTTCCAGAGATTACAGGTATCAGTTGCCTAACTGCTGGGGATAAGGCAGTGGAGCTTCCCTGAGCAGAATTCTGTGAAGGACCCTCCAAAGGATGACCTGCTCCCAAGGAAGCAGGAGCCTGCCCACACCTGCATGGACAAGAGCCATTCCAGGCAGACAAGAAATACACCCTTCCCACTCTCCTCATGCAAGGACTCATATTTCCACACTTTACTTCCAGGTGAACTGGCTTGACAAGAAGCCACCACTCCTGAAGGCTGAAGAAACAAATCCCTCTTTCCCAGCACTTATCCTCAGTATCTACTCGCACAGTGTTATGCTGATGCTTCCCTGAAGATGGCAAAACATCCTCCTTCACAGGCCTGGCTCTCCTGCCTGTCATCTTTAGAAGGGCCAGATCTGCCTCAAAACCTGTGAAAAATGCAGTGTGTGTACGAAGGGGAAGGTCAGCAAGCAACACCCTTTTGAAGGTAGCCAAAAACCCTCCTGCCCTCAGAATCAGTCATGTCCTTTTTTTGTCCTCTTCTATGGATAGACTATTCTTTCTTGTCTCAACAATACAGAAAACTGGCAAAGTCAGTGCAAGAGTTGACAGGACAAAGACAAGAGAACCCTGGTCTTGGAATTTATTGATGGTTCATTTCCTATACCTTATTTTATTTCCTCTTGGACAATCATACCTTTGCTGTTCCACTGCAGTGCTGTCCACAGGTTATGGAATTCAGAGTGACTCAGGCATAGTTAAGTTATCCCTTGTTTTTGCTGGGCACTTACTGTAGAACTGGCCAAAAATACCACTCAGATATTTTGCAACAAAAAAAGCACCTTTGTATCAAAATCACAGACCGTACAATACTATGCTGATTTCATTAAAGGCTCCATGGAACAGAAGTCTAACAATCACTTTGACTGTGGCTTTTTTTTGGTTAAAATTTTGCCCATTTATTATTAATTTTATGCATTAAAAATTAATATGGAGTGAAGTTACTTGCCCATATACTATACCCAAAATCACAAGCAAATCTTAAAATAATTCAGTTATGAAACAATACTGGTTAATATCCTTGTAAGAAATTTCAGGCTTTTATTCTAGTACAGAAGGGGAGGAAATATTTCAGATAGAAGAAATTGCTGTCACCCCCAGGATTAACCACATAAAAACACCAACATGTCTCTTTGAACCTTAGCTAAGAGTCTTTTTAGGCTGCTTCCAGGCCCAGAGCCCAAGTGCTAAGGCCCACAGCCCCTCTGGGGATGCAGGACATGCACAGGGCCTCCCAGATAAGAAAGGAGAAGTATCTCTTTGCTCCAGCCAGTGACAGGATAGTAAAGAATGTCATTTATCACATGAACTCCAGCACTCTCAAACCAGCTCACTTCCTCTCTTTCCTGGCTCCCCGTTGGCTTCACCCAAATAAGCTCCATCCCACAGCAATAATCTTTTTCCATGACAAGCCCTCAAAACCCCCAGAGGTTTAAATGGGAACATGACGACAAAGCCAGGAAATTCACACTAGTTAAAGGAAGGACAACTGTCTATTAATATGATCACGAGCAAAAGCATCTGTCAAATTCTTTTTTTAACATAATCTTAATTTTGGGCTTAACTCCAGTTTATGAATATATAAAAGAAATTTCTTGCATAAATTATTCAGTATGAATTAAACACCAAGCTGCACATAGCTGACAGATTTCTATTAAAAAATAAAATGGTAAGTCATTCATATAAGCTAGCCATTTGGCAAACATTCATTTTATCCTCTTACAGGGAAAGCAGATATTTTCAAGTGTCACATATCTTTATGTCAAAAGGAAACCTATACAATAGGAATCACATATTTGTAAGAACTAGGCACATCCTGAGGTTTGCAAAGCTAGGGTTTAAGAGGTATTTTGGCTTGGTGTTTTGATTAAGAAAAGTACTGGACAAAAAAGAAGAATGTATCTAATAAGATAGTTTATAAAAAAAAGAAAAAAATTTTTGAAGGGGTAAGGTATATGAATCCTTTCCTCGGTAAAATCACTTCCACAAGTATAAAATCAGGACTTCTACATTTAATAAAAAACACTTTAATTTTCTTCAAAGTCGCTCTCGGACAAACTAAAAAATCTTTTTCAAACCAAACAGCAGAAAAGTGCCATTTTTATCTCCACAAAATCTAATTTTTTATTGCTGAAAAGAAAGCTGAATGCACAAAAATAATTGAGAAGCATCCATTTCCCATTATTTTGCCTTGCTTTTTTTCCCATCCTTTTAAATGCTTTAGTGCAATTAGGACATTTTAAAACCTGAAGCAGCATTCAGTTTGAGGGAGGCCAGAGGAGGTAACACTGATAATCCTAACGCTCAGAGCAGAGGAGGCTCCGGACACAGGGCTCCCACCAGCGCTGGGTGCCGGACAAGGAGCAGCAGCACTTGCAGGCTGCAGCCCCTCCTGCCCAGCAGCGGGAAACCCTCCCGTCTGCCACCAGAGTTGGGCCACCCAGCACACCCAGGCAGCTCACACACCTCCCACCTGTATTTCCAGTGCTCATGACACAGATGCTGCTGGCAACCTTCACAACAGCCCCGTCATACCTAAGTTCTAATCATCCTATTTCTCAGATGTAAGCAAAGTGGGTATGGTTCACCTTAAGGGAGGAAAAGGTTATGGGGACCTAGTGTGATCTTAATTTCAGATATGCCTGCTGAAATCAATCTGTGCATTACCCCAGCTTCAGGTTTATCATTATGTGTAAAAAACTTAATCCTGAGAAGTTAGTTCCAGCAGGCAGTGTTCTTGTGTTAAGAAAGGGGCCTGCCATGCACAGTGGCCACTGCCCTGTAAATGTTTCCCTTTCTGTAGTGGAGTTTTTTCCCCATCTTGTAGCAGTGGCTTGAATTCAAATACTTAATGTAGCTTTTACCGCAATGTGAAGAGTGGAACAGTGCAGCCAATTTCTCTTAATGCACTGCCAACTGTTTTTTCTGAGAGAATATATCCTTCTGACTAGAAACCTGGTTTGCATTTTTATATTTTACAGGGGGTTTTTTGAAAGAAGGGGACCTGTTTGACTTCAGCAATTTAAAATCTCAGAAGGCAAATATCAAATAATTTCACTGATCTTTGAACTGAACTTTTAACTTAAAGGGGATAACATCAAAAATATCCTGTCTGCCTTTCACCCTAAAGCACCACCTCCCTTTGCATCTGGGGATCAGATGCATAAACAGAGCTTCCTCTTCACCGTGTTTTGGGGAACGTAGCTTAGAAAGTTTACCAGGACAGTCATCCCAGCCACATGTCACTGTGAATGTGCCTGGCCTCCTCTGCCAGTGCTGCCAAGCAACCCAGCCACGGGGAAGGCTGTGCCTGCCCTCAGCTGAACTCAGACATGCTGCGGTAGAGGGAGGCAAAGCTGTGAGAACCTTTGGAATCATCTTTTCTGCT
>NW_008236622.1:2745367-2749825 GCF_000691975.1 Corvus brachyrhynchos
CTGAACCAGAAGAAGAACTCAAGGTCAGTACTCCAAGGAATAAGAGGACAGGGGATTTAGGCATTGCTGTAACACAGCTGAGATGTTAGTAAGAGCAGTCAAAGGAGAACATTTCTGAGAGTGGGTTTATTTACTGATGTTTTCTTACTGGCTGAACCATTATTACAGAGGGCATGCCATATAGTGCTTTCCTGCTCTTTCCTGGCCTTCCGAAGGGGGAGTGGTGGTTTTGGTTTTGTGGGGCCTTTTTAATTTCCTCCTATCCCCATCCCAGTCAAAGTATTAATGAGGAAATTGACTTGAATTCACCTAGTCTTACTCAACAAAGCAACAAAATGTGTTTGCTGGAAGCAATTATGCGCAAATCAGCAACTGTTAGATAACTGAGGGGTCTCATTTACTCCAACAAAAGTCTGTTGCTTTGCCCCTGTTGTATGACAAGCTGCAGATGGGCTGGGAAATGTGCGTTCAGATGGATAGAATTATGGTGGGTTTATATTCAGAGGAGCAGAGAGCTGAGGCTGAACACTGCAAATAAAAGCTGACCCATCTGGTGGGAGCAGATTGCATCAGAGGCTGTTTCTTATTTCTCTTGCAAAAACTCTACACACAAGACAACAGTCACACTTTGAGAGGAACAAGCTTTGTGCTACCAGTTCTGGGAGTGGACAGACCCTACCCAGAAACCAAGGCCTAAAGGATCTCTACCTCAAGTTTGAAAAAGTTGGGAATTACAGTTTGAGTCTTCTATTGCAACTCTGGTTTTGACTGTTTCCTTCATCTCTGTACCCTTGTTTCTGCCACCAAGCCCATGCACATAGTCACCAGTACAAGTCTCCTGATCTCCTCTAGGTACTCCAGTTTTCCAGTGCCAAAGGGGAATATAAAATATATTTAATATACACTTATATATTTAACATATACTATATTGAAAATAAATTATTTCACAGCGGGCTTTTTAGGCTGTTTCATAGATCTGAAGCCATAGATGCCTATGCATGCCCATAGCTTGGAAAGCACCACATCACTCCTGGCAGGGAGCATGGAAGTGACCCAAATCTCTGCCACACATGCCAGCACTCAGCATGAGGCACACACAAAATGATAACCTTGGTCTCACTGAATGTGCAGGTCTCAGACCACCATGCCATCACCAGCTACTGCCAGGACCAGGGGATCACTGTTTCAGCTTTTCCACTTTTAGAAGAGCCAGTTGCTGGCACAGTCTGCCTCTTCTTCAGAATGTGCCAATGGCACATGGGCTCCTTTGAAAGACAATATTTCATTATATAAAGCCTAAATTTTTCTTCTCTTAATTTCAATCTGTTGCTCCCAGCATGCTGCTCATCATTATGGAAATGAAGCCTCCTTCTTCTTGGCATTTATACCCTTCAGAAACTTGAAGATTTCAATGTTCTCACAGAAGATGAGTTTACTTTTTCTGCTTTTTTAAATGGCCCAAGCCAAGTTCACTTCAGCTGGGAAAGACTGGAGCATGAGCCAAGGAAATCCTTTCTCTTCACTTCCACTTTTTAAAGCAAAAATTTAAGTGGAGAAGTGGTACTTTCAGCCCTTACACCTTTACAGGCTTGGATAAAGAAATGGACAAATTTCATTTAGAACAACCTAATTTTTCTTGCTGAAGCAGCTGGCTCTCCACGTGAATACATCTCTTACGTTATCACAGAAAGATGGACAGGCTTCTGACTTCTGTCAGAAGTTATCAAAAGCTCATTATTAGTGTTGAGCTAAATGACAGATAGCAGTGTTCCCTATAGGACTGAGTCAGGAAAAACATTACCACTCACTGAATCAACAGGATCATTTTACAGCCATTTTTTGGAAGGTTGTTCATCTGGTGAAGTCTAGCAGTGCTTCGCTTTAGCTGTCTACAAAGAACCCAGAAAGCACTATGAACCATAAATAAAACAGAGAATAGTACTAACATGTGAGCTTTACACTTGCTTTGCAACTGCTTCCTTTTCCTGCCCCAGCAGAGATGTGCATAACCTGACTGAACATATTCATTTGTTCAGCAAGACTGCTGGCTGTTTCCACCTCCCCAGACAAAGGGCTGATTATTTTCTCTCATGTTAATGACTACCCCTATAGGCAGGTAGGCTGCCATCTCTCTCTCTCATCACTACCTTTCCCTTTCACAAAAAGAAAGATCCCTTCCTGTGGCACTGAGGGGAACACAGAGCCCTTTGCACTGTCTGCAGTACCTGCCTGGCAAAAAAAGGCCAGGGCTTTTACTGCTCTGAATATCCCCTCCTGAGACCCACTATATTGTCAATTCTTTTCACCAGCCTCAATAACATCCCCTTTGTGAAGGCCTAAAAGACAAATCCATCCTTGGTGTAACACTACTGCCCTCAGTAGAGTGTAGTAGAGTTGAATTTGAACCAAACTTCACTTTGACTTGCTTTAAAAGCTGCTTTGCCCATGTGTATAATTACTAGAGGCAGATTCCTTCTTTCCCAATATCAAACCTCGTCTCTCTACCTGCTATTTCATCTTAACACAGCCATCTGAGCTATAGACATGCCTACATGAAGCAGATCAATAGATGCTCTCCCATCCCTGCCAGTAATAATTCTTTATCAGATATGTCTTTGCCACTTGCCTTTTTAATGTTTTTGTGTAGGAGGTAAGGGGGCTGGCAAGTATTTTTTTTGGTTTGGTGTCTTTGTTTATGATAGATGGAAAGCTTGCCAACAACACACCAAATGCTCTCTAATTAAAGTCAGTTCAGTGGCTGCGATTAGATGAATTGTGACTGACTTCTAAACCCTTCACTTCTCAGCCATAAATCCCTCCTGCTCCCCAATCACCTGCAGTGATGACTAATGCCAGGTTCCCCTAGTTACACTGGAAAAGGGGGAAGTGCTTGGGGATTAGACAGTCTGCTGCCTCCAGCTTATTTTCAGGCTTTCAGGCCCATGAAAAAAATTAAATATGATGAAAGAAGCCATATTAACTATATTGCTCCTGTCCTCATTCCTGGCTGTGTTACGTGCTGTACACAGCTCATTTAATTTTCAGTTGATATTAACTGCCATTTCCTGTCATGTTCTCCTCCATTCATTTCCTGATTTTTCATTATCATTCACATATGCAGACTTCTACTGCAATAGCCAGCATCCTGTTAAACAAAACAAAACACAAAAAAAAAAAAAAAAAAAAAAAAAAAAAAAAAAAAAAAAACCACCACGAACTCAGGGGTCCATTCTCTCTTTCACCATATCTGTGGATTTTCATTCCTGACTTACATCAGCAAAAAACAACCAAAAGGTTTCCTGTCCAATGCTGGGCATTCCCAGCTCTAAGGCATGAAAGTAAATAGCTCTCAAACACAGACTCTTTTTAGAGAAAAAATTAGGTAGGCATGACAAACAGATTAATTCTTCCCCACATCTTCAAATGCAGTTGGCAAGATGAAGTAACTCCAATACTAATAAGCTTATCTTTTATTATAAACACAAAGGCCACTTCCCTTATGAAGTAAAGGAATAATCATGCATCATAATTTTTTCCTGCTCTAAGGGAATTGCCACCTAATCCCCACATTTCCTCTGTAAATGGCTCCATGGCACAGGCAGCTCACAATACGCAACTACTTTTCCTGAAGCTGAGTGGCTTGAAAGAGCAAGGCTAAAAAAATTAAGAAACTTCTCATGGAATTTACACAGCATGTTTTTTATAGCACAGTTTTCTCAGGGAATTCCCATTCCTATTATCCACCTCTCTGCTCTACTACTAGCACCTACAAAGGTAAAGCAATTGCAGTCTTTCAGCAAGGCAGAGATAACAGCAAATAGTTTGCCTATGAAATATGATAACAGTTCTCAGCCTCAGCCAGAGAAATTCTCAGAAGCTAAGAACTCCTTAAGCACTGGATATAATTAACTCTTTGTACATTCTAAACAGGGCTTGTTAGCAGAAAATGTTCTTTGAGAAAGCACAAGGAGCAATCTCTTACCTAGTAACATTGCATAGAAAGAGTTAGGCTACTGAAAGCCTTAAGTGTCTGATCATCACTAATGATAAAAGGCTTATTAGATTTCTGTTTTAATTAAATTTATCTGTTTTCATTATGAAAGTAGGGTTAAGGGCAATTTGTTCCTTACAGTGTTCTTTAAAATTGAAATGGTCTTAGATAACAGACCGCACAGGTTGGTTGGTCTTTTGGCACTTGCTCTATGACAGATTATTCTAATCACAAACTCCTCTTCATAAAGAAAAAGGAAAAATATCTCTGCAGTCTGTATTTCATTTTTGTCCCCAGTACCGAGAATACTGTTTCCTATAGGAATCTATAGCCAATATGATATATTCTGGCCATAACCCATCATAAACACTAGCTAATATCTGTCACAATGTATTATCCTAGAGTGCTCTGAACCCAGGCACGCACAGCAGCAGTGTGCAGCGTGTCTGCCATGGCCAGGGCAGCTG
>NW_008236622.1:2749838-2767326 GCF_000691975.1 Corvus brachyrhynchos
CGGCCTGCCAGCTGTGTTGCTAGGGAATTTTGTCGTGGCAGGAGTGTCAAACAGCTGCTGGCAAACAGCTGATGTTGCCGTGCTTCCAACCAAAAAGCCAAACCACTGCCCAACCACATTACGTAAAAATCCCCGCCAGTTTTGGCAACCCTCAAACTACTGCAGGACCCCTCTATCCCCTATGGAAAAAGATGCTGCATTATGAGGGAGATTATGTCAAATCACTAACATCACAATAGAGCATCTTTGCCTGTGAGAACACTTCATAGATTGTTTGTTGTGTGTTAGTTTGTGGTGTGCTCTGGTTTTTTAAAATAAATTCAAAATTGTCTCTTCAGACAACAGTGAAATCACTTTTTTGCAATTTAAAAGCTGTAACATTAGACAAGAGCCTTATAAAAGATTAAAAATAAATAATAATAAAGAATAACTATGCACACACCCCAATGAATTACACTTTTTGATAACAGCATGTAATATGGATTTGCTGCTCTCTTAGTGAAGGGAAAGGGAGAGAGGGTGTGGATGAGAGCAGAAGAATCCTATTCTGTCTTCAACACCTGCTGGAGCAAACTGTTGGATCCAGCTGAGCATTCGATCAAACTGAAATCTGTAGACAGATTGACAATCTGATTACTAATCTTCCTTGAAAATGCAGCAAGTAGTCATTTGGGGGAGGGGAATAGTGCAGAAGGAAGAAGTAAAACAAACACTGCAACCATTTTAGTTCCTCACCCATGGTTTTCATCCCTTTAACTGCAAATTGTACCAAATGCCAAATCAATTGTTCCATGACCTTGCACTAAGTGAAAGGGCAAAACAAGAATCTCTTAAAATGATAAAGGTAAGCTATCACAGCTTGTGAAAACAGTAATCAATAAACCACTTCCCATTTAACAACCCTCCCTCTAACCAGATTGGGACTGAATGCACTCTGCCTATACTATCCATTTGGAAAATAAAAACAAAATTAAAAAAATTAAAAAAACCCACACCACACAAACAGACACCACATTTGGGCTAGATAAACACATATAGGACACCAAATAATCATTTTATGATTCCAAATCATAAAACTAAAAATATTCACGTTATTTAGCCACAGAAGTTACAACCTAAGAACTTATGATCACCTTTATTCTCACAGCAGGAGCAACATAATCCATTCTAATTCTGTGCCCCTTTCTCCTAAGTATTCCAAGTCTTATTTGGTTTTAATCTTCATCTGCACTGAAAGGTCAGGAAAAACTGTTCTCAGTTCTACCTATATGCATTTATTTTCTGTCTATAACTAAGAACTAATACTCTGTGAGCTTCATTTACTTGATTCTTGCCATTTCATGGTTATTCTTCACTTCCCACTTATGTCCTCTTTTTTTAAGCCATAACATATTGCTGGGACTCTTCTACCAGCTTCCTTACAGTGGTACATAAATACACTTAAATGGCACATGAATTATTTTTTAAAACTGTCTGGGCATTTCTGGTGTTTACAACACTTGATGTAACAGGATTCAGACCCTGACTGAGGTCTCTGGGCCTTCCCACATACAAGTGGTGGGCACATACCCACAACATTATATTGACAGTTGTTAGTGTCGCCATTTTAAGAAGGGGAGAAACTTACGGCACAGAGGAACAGGATCATTTATAGTAGAAGCAGCTCCCAGAAGTTTACTTTTTGGTCCCAAGACATTTTCAGCCTCCAAATCCTTCTTGCCCACTGTTTCCATATTCCAGTTTCCCCATTTCCCTCCTCTCCATGCTCCATTCCTCCCCTTTCACTTTAGAGTGCATCATAGTGGACCTTAACAGCCTTCCCGACTTTTCTCCCCTGCTTTCATTTTCATGGTCTTTTCCTTGTGGACACATTTCCCTTTACACACATCCAGAGTGCCTTTGACAGCCTCACGTGCAGCATTGACTCTGCTGCACTGGCTGCACGAACCCCCAGAGCAGCTCCTCTGGCTATTGCCCACACAGTCTCTCTCTGCATCAAGGTGGGAACCCGATGTTGCCACAGTCCTGCCCTTCCCATGGGGTCTCTGATAGAGCCCAGAAACCTCTTCTCAGGCTGCTCCATTTTGCTTCCTTAGTTGCTGACCTCCAGCTGCCCTGGTGCTTCAGGCAGGTCTCTCACAGTGCCTTCATCGTGGCAGTGTTACATGCTGAAGTTGTTCATCCAGGCTGTTATTTGAATCGGCTCAGAATTTCTAAAATAACATTTTCTGTTAGAGCTGTAGGCTTGGCCTTATGTACCACTGCACCCAACGCTTTGCTCCTCTTCCCTGAGCAGCTGCCATTCCCTCTGGAGTACTGGCAAGCTGCTTCCCTTAGACAAAACATCAAATCCCCTGCTGCACTCGGTAAGTGCCTCTCATCATCAGGAATGGGAAGCGGGACTTAATTCCCAACCGGTTTCCCTCACTTGCTGCTCTCCTGGAGCAAACCAGAGCAGTTCATGCTCCCTGGGTGCTGGCCAGCTAGGCAAAAAGCCCAAAGACACAAGCAGAGCAGCACAAACAATTCCCTCTCTGGTACATTATCTTCACTTTAATTCAGTTTATTCTGTTTATTATTTAATTCTGTTTATTATCCAGAATATTAAACTCATGTCCTGCTTCTCTGCAGTAAAGAGAAATATAGACTGTGAAGGTGGATCAATTTTTGGGAGTAAGCCAAGCCAGGAGTGCCAGGTCACTTGTTCTTCTACTCTAGTTTGTTGACACATATTTACACACTCGGAAAAGACCAGGCTTCGCAACAGCAATTTGCAGCTTGAAACTCACAGATGTAGAAGTGCTCTGAATAACAGCTCTGTTTGCAGCATCAGTCAGGCTGCTTCTCCAGGTCTGGGGCTTCCAAACACTACGTGCAGCTTCAGAAAGCCCCACAGACCTCATCCACAAGGTCTGGTTTGTCCAAGGCCTGAGCTGGTCTTGTAGCATGAAATAACAGAATACACAAATCAGTGCAATGTCCCCTCACAAAGGCTGGGCACACAGAGAGCACCCTTTGCCTCCCATCAAACAAAGTCACAATAGAGCATTTGCGCTCCATCCATTTCCAAACTCCAAGAAATGGAGTTCCAAGGGAACAAAAATGTTCACAGCCCCATGTCAAATTCAGCACATATGTTTAAAAAAGTGTAGATGGGGATTCTTGAAGACATTTAAATACCTAATTTTTTACATTTTCGGATGAAGTTCTCTTGAAAAATGCCAAGATACCTTCAAAATGAGTGTTCAACTAGATGGAAATAAAATTTCTAAAAATCTTTTCAGAGAAGCGGGTTATGGTAGTGAAATAATCCAAAACTCTATTTTGTTTCAAGGGGGAAAAAAAAAAAAGTATCAGTTGCCACCAAAATAAGTATTTACTTGTTTCTCATTTTGTTGAAAAGTACATGCACAAAGTTTGGTATAAAAACTGAAATGAAAGGCAAACTGTTTAGATTAAACAAACTCCAGCTTTTGAGAATCTCTTTCTAGCATCAGTCTATAAGCTACTGTGGCCTCTTTGAATCCTACAAACTCTTCACAACCATAGAACTCCTAAGAAGGCAAACATGCTTTTGCAAAACCTGAGCCCAAAACAGCAACAGATTAAAACTCTTCGAGCTCAAATCATCCCATAAATGTACAGATTCATCCAAAAAAATTGGATTCACTGCTGGAACAGTGGGAAGAAGTTGCATAGGACAGCTTGGGAGCCTACATAAAAATCTCACCACTTCCCATGGACAAGCATTACCTCTCCCATTTCTATTCCATGTAACCTTGTTTGAAAAGGTGTGATTGTTCCTCTCTTTCCAAATGTATAAGTAGTCAACTGTATTTCTTCCAGACTGTTTGATGAGGCCACTAGAGCATTTTAAAATGCAGTTCCATTCCCAAGAAAATATTGTATATTTGAGTTTGGATAATGCCTCAGCAAACACAAAGGGAAGCACATGCGTTTCCAGAGGAAGAAGCCTTACATCTACACAGCTGGATGCCTATGGCACATCGCTTATAACAGTCAGCCATGCTGCTCCTAGAGCTGCTTTTTGCAGACACTACGGGGTTAGATATATAGGACTTTGGTTTTTCTACTGTTTTGACAATCATTCTGAAGCAGTATCTAAATTTAAAGGCTGTTTTGCAAATTAGCCAATTTGAAATCAGATCCAAGATCAACAAAGCCAAGTCCTTTAAGGTACATTTTTCCAGCTGACACACAAATACACCTTCTTTCCATGGTCACTAATTAGAGCCATGTTGAACTTTAAGTCTGGCTCTGCCTTATGCTCCCAGAGACTTCAAAAAGGCAGGTAAAGGCACAAAATTATTCTCTCTGAACATTTGGCTAAATTGCTATTTCCCACCCCCGTGGTTGCTGGGAGTGCACTTACTTCTTTTTGTTACAGATTACCATATTTTTTGTGGCACTTCACATATCACTACTTTCACATACTTGAACACTTTACTGAAAACAAATAGAAATTGCAGTTGTACCCTCAGAGTTAAAGAAGGCCATAATAAAGGAATCCTTTTTAAAAATGCTAGACTCAGTGACAGTTTGGGCATACATCGTGCTCTCCAATTTTCACGTGTTACCTGAGGTGACTGCAGTTCACCAGTTGTTAACCACTGTGACCATCACACACACTACATTGGTGTCACAGGATACACAGAAGGGCAAGTCATAAACAGCTTCCTCAACTATTTTTGCAGTGCACCAGCATGTACCCATCTTTAAGATGATGCAAGCTGATGTCAAAACTGTAAGATACTCTACTAAGCAGTTGGAAAATGTTATTAGTTTGAGGCAAATACGGCACAGTTTTTCCCTGAAAATCAGCTTATTGCCATTGGAAGACTTTGCACAGCAAGGATAGTGCTGCATACAGTCTGTGTTTCTCTGTTTCAGGGTGAATATAAATATGTACATACATAAATCAAGTTATATATACAGTTTATCTGCAATGCAGTCAAAAACTGTATCTGCAGTACATAAGAAAACACTAAAAGTAGCTTTGGGCTAGACAGTCCTTATCCATATCAGTAAGACTGCAGGTCCCATTCAAGGTCCCAAGTTTGTTCTCAACTGCTCAGACCATGCTCCAAAAGCATGGCTGCCTTCAGTGGGGAGCTTTACCACAGCTGTTGTCCTTGAGTCTTCACAAGGATCACTTCTACCCTAGACTGAAGTAAAGGTATGCTCCTACTAATCCCTTAAAGTCTGCATCTTGCTTTTCCTCAGAGAACCTGACCCTGGACACATTATCACACTTCCCACATGATACTAATGCCACAGCTGGTCACTTGGACTGGAAACAGGAAACAGTTTAATAACTGTACCTGAAAAATACTGGAAGACTTCTACATTCCTGTTCCTTATGAACATATGGTCTTGCCAGATGATGTACATTCCTGCAGAACTGCTCAAAAAGCTCCCATACATGCTGGTATTAGGGATAAAGCTACTGAAGAACCTCCCCTGAAAGTGCACTGCCTCACATAACTGCTATTCACTGGGGAGAAGTTATTGAATATTATGCATAATTGAAAGCCAGGCCTTGAAATTAAAAAGCAAAGAAAACAGGAGAAATTACTTGTGTCTAACTACTTTTTCCTGAGACAACCTTAAGCAATTTCTGTCTCCGTGAATTCGTCACAAAATACATTTACAAGCAGACAGAAAAATTAACTTACAGAACTATTGTGAGATACATTTTATTCAAGCAGATCAGTGTAATGGATGGAAAATAAATTATTTGCCATGTTATACAGGAGGGAGACCATCTGCAGGATGGACAAGATACATGGTGTATGGTCAACAGCCTTTTCATCAGATTCCAGGATCCTACACACTGCCTTACTGTCTGAGCCAGTAGCATCACTCCACAGACCAGAGATAACCAGCTACTGACCAGAGAGGACACTGCTCCTGTTTCCCAGGTCCTGACACCAGGACTAAGCTTTCAAGTCTAATTGCTTAAACATGATCCCTAAAGTGTTCCAGCTTCTCAGAGTATGCACCAATTTACATTCAACCTTCTCAGACACCACACAGCAAGCTTCATATAGAAAAGGTTATGATTTATAGAATGCCATCAAAGCAATATACACCTTCTATAATTCTTTAGAAGCAAATCTCTCATTTCAATATTAGCTTCTATCAGTGATAGGAGTGTCATGCTCTGTCACTCTCACTGTTCACCCCTTCTCTTAATTCCATATTTATTTTGATCTTCTAACTCTTTCTGATAATTCTCCTATCAAGATCCGGAACTTGAAACAGTCAAGCACACTGACACTGCCTTTGGGCTGTGCAGAAGAAAGATTTATTTGCAAAAGCAAACCCAAAACTGCTTTCAGGGAAGTGTTTTATAGAGTAGCTTCATCATCATCTTTTGTTGTGTTCAAACAGCTGTTTAAGTAAAATTTTGTTTCATAAGTGTCTTACAAAAACTCTCAGTCAAATCATGCTAAATTGAAATTATAGCTAAGTTAATAGAAGCCTTGAATTCATGGAAAGAGAAGAGGAGAACTGTGCATGTGACAACTTTAACTATGCTAAGACCTGGACAGTAAGAGAGGTCTTGTCCATCAACCCACTAATTAAAAATACAAGAGAATACAACAAACAACAAAATACTTATAACTCGACATGTTCAGTTTCACCCAATTTGATGATGTCTTCTAAGGGTTGCAGAATTCACTTCTCTATTTAAACAACATATTTCACAAATAATCAAATTCCAGAGATCCACAAACTCAGCCAAGGACCAGTTATGAGAAGTTCAACAACAAATGCAGGAGTTTCTACTCAGGTTTACTGCTATATCCATTTCATTATCCTCAGTAATTAACACCAAAAGCTGGAACTTGTAGTAACAGAAGAAAATGAGACTTCTCACTTTTGCTGACAAAACCAGCTGCATCCTTATTGAATTATTCTGGCCTGAGATGGTGGTCAGACTTCCCATGAACAAGAGGATGCAGCTTACAACAGAACACAATGCCCAGTGATGAAAAGCAGTGTGTGGAGAATAAGTTATCAGAAATTAGGGCCAAGCATATCTTTAGGGGATTTCAAGACAAGAAGTAACTTTAATTTGAATTAGAATTATTTTAATATCACTGAATACAAAATCATCCCTAGAAGATAAAAGGGCTTTGTTCAGGGCAGCATTAATGCAGAGTGTCTCTCTTCCTTCAAGGAAAGGGAAAACCTATATAGTTTTTATAAATTATGTTGCCTGCTTCTGTTCTTGTGGATTTTCACAGCATACATTAGTTTTGATGTTTTTTGGGCTTGTTGTCATTTCCCCCTTAACCATTTTCTCCTCCTTGGTGTATAATTAAGCATTTCCCCCAGACTATGTTGGAAATTAGATTTTCACTTGAGCCATTCTTAGCTATAAAACAGGAATGAATCTGGGATTGTACCAGCAGCTTATTTACATTTTACCATCTTCAGAAGAGACACAGCCTGGAGGAGGCCACTGCCTTGCTCATAATGCTTTTCTCAGAGCTCATCTAAAGGGGCTCAGAAAGCTGCAGCCTCCACAAAGGAATTCACAGGCATGCTGTGGTGTGGGTGGAAAAAGGAAGAAAACAAATAAGAAGAACTTATGATAATAAACTAGCAAATGGTGGGTGTGACAGAGCATGGGCTTGTGAACCACTGGTTTTACAGTAGAACTATAATAAGCATATCCAATGTTGACATAACACAGTAAAAACCAGAGGGGACAAGAAGGCAAATTCTGAGAAACAAAGTCAGTTTTCCATGGCACGTTTGACAAACAAACAATCCCAAGACAGCCTCTACAAAACAGTCAATTCCTCCTGCTGCATCTTTACTGTAAGAAAAACATTTATGTGGCCTGTTCTTCCCATAGTCCCAAAAGTTATCTGTTAGCAGGTAAAATTATTCTTTCAGGGAGAGGACAAGAAACAAAGCCACTTGCTCTGTTATGCATTACTAATTAGCTCCTACTTGGGGGGTGGGGGTTAGCATAGTTTGGCAAGGCAGAAACTGTTCTGACAAAAATATTCATTGAGGCAAGATGTGCAAATGCTGCTGCCAGCCCGCAGACAATGGCTCCATTGTTCTGCAGAGCGTTGATTTGGGAGCAATCTCAGAAGATCCAGCATGGAATAAAAGGTAACATTTTTGCAAATTCAGCTCACTTTCTCTGCTTTAAGGGTGGCTTTTCTTTTTAAGAAAAGATGGTAAGCTGTGCTTAGTGCCCAGGCTCTGTTATTGGAGGCAATTGCTGCTTTGCCAATTTACTGTATGCTAATTTCAATCTAACGACCTAATTCAATTAGATAAAGCAAAGAAACATGCCCTTGATCGTGTTTAAAAAGACTTGAGTGAAGAATGAAGGTGAGAATCATGTGATGCTGAGTTATGGAATTAAGTACTTAGACATGCCTTGTGGAAGCCTCTACCCCCTCCCCCTGCTGCCTCAATCCCAGTGCTTTCAACAGTGACCACGAGGCCAGGTCTGCTTGGAGGCAGAGAAGAGTTTCTGTACCACTGCAGGGAGGTAGATGGGACTGATACAGATCCCACACTGAAGCATAACACCAGGAGTCTACTCACAACCCAGAAGGACGGGAATACTTCACATACATATTCTTTGTTCTAACAAACCTGGAAGAATTATGCCTTTTGGTATCATAAAGAAATGGTACTTGCAACTCTTGCTTTTCAAGACCCAACTGGCAGAGAAAAACCCACATTATTTCTTTCTTTAGTTGACTCCCGTGAATAATTTATTGGCATAGTAAATCACACTATCCTTATCTGAACATCATTATTCTACTGAAGGGGAACACTGTAGAACTATGATCTCAAAAATAGTAAGTTAGAGTTACAAATTCATCCAGAAAAATGCAAGTTCATCTGTTCAACCCAGCAGCACAATATTTGCTTTTATGCAGGACCTTAAAGTGATTCAGAATGAGCCGCAAAGCAAACAACCAAACCTCAACAAGGCCATGAGCAGCATTCACTGGAGAAAAGGGAGGAAGAGAGAGGATATCAATGCACTGCAAACCACAACAGTGTACATGCAGTGTGTACTTGTTCACAAGACCTTTATGGTCGATCAACAAATCCCCTTCCAGCAATACTGCAGCCCTCAGCCTCTTCCTTTCGTTTCCAGTTTCTTTGCCCTTACTCATCTTTTCTCCACCTGTTCTTCCAGGCTGCCTCTCTCTTCTTTTACATATTTCCACAAAGTAGAACACACAGATACTGAACACTTCAAAAACAGATTCCCCCAAGACACTTCATGCTGGGTGAGTAACTTCTTGATAATTTTATGGTTTTGAGTGACTGAGCCTAGATCCCAGACCAGATGAATTGGATGTCAGGTTCATGTTCCCAGAAGCTTCCAGTCACAGGGCTGCTGGAACAGGCAACCCTACACAGGATTGGATCTGCAGAGTCTGACACAGCTACCAAAGGGAATTTTCCCACATGGTTGCTGCAGGGGCTGCACCAGCCTCCTGAAGTTTCTCAGAGGTACTTCTCTGCTGTGATTCCTTATGAGCACAGAACAGCCTTCAGTCAGTTGAGCAATTTGCACAATGTACAACAGGGCACATAAGGACATGCTAAAACTATGTAAGGACAAAATCAGTTCCATGCACAGAAACATCCCACAGGGTTAGGTTTGGACCAAAGAGTATTCTCTTGAAAGTATCGTATCTATTGCACCTAGCATGAATCAGTTGTTTGCATTAATAATTATCACTAACTGGTATCAGGCTGCTGAGTCTTATTGTTGTTATTTTTTAATCTGGGACCAGTATTCTAAAGTTTGAAAATGATGTATTGATGACATTGTTTAAATAGTTGAACATATTTCTTCTCATGTTTTTACATGGACTCACAGAGGAAACAGAACCAGGTACTGTTCTGACTTCAGTATTTGTATTGCATAAATACACACACAAAAGTGAGAATTTTTTTTATTTCTTCCTAGCTCTAGTGCTACCAGCCTCCATGTTAGACTGCATTACTTACATTAAACTTTTTCCCCTTCGGTGGTGGGGAAGTAACTACAAAGGCAAAAGCCCCCAATAATGAGTAGGTCCTCCAAGCACATGCTGAAACAAGTGATTTCTGTCTCCAAATTCTCCTCTTGTGAGTGGGATTAACAGCTCAGACCCCAAACCTTATACTCACCATACATCCTATTTTACAACTTAATGCTTCCCCCTTTGGAATCAGCCCCATGTTCCAACAACTCCACAGTGTAGTTAATTGGGAAAAAAACTAGAAAAAAGTAACATTGACTATGACTGACAATTTAATGTGGGATTACAACTTGAAGTGCTTATTCTGCTGTTATTCACAGGCCCAGATTTGGCTGAAAAGCAATTTTCCCAGAAGGTACAAAAAATAAGAGGTCTCTTGAAGAGTCCTTTGAGCCATGACAAATGAAACATGGACTATTTCAGTCAATCCTACTTTTGGCCAACAAATTATTTTTGTTGAATTATCCTGAAGCAGTCTTATTCTAGAAGCAGTTTACGGTCCTAAAAAAAACAAGATGGAAATTCTTTTATCTGAAGGTTTTTTCCAGCAATTATGCCTGCTTCTAAAATACATTCACAGCCCTTCAAAAGTCATATGAATAGTCTTTTATAGCACTTTTACACACCTACAATTACCTGTACATTTCCTTGAAATTATTCAGCTGATTGATACAGGGAGGTTACAGCAAGAGCAACAGCTCTTCAGCTAATGTCCTTAGCTTGAAGTCTACGCTAATTTTACGAAGCCTAATGTGGAGGTCTTGTGCCCAAATCCATTCCAACTTTCTTCCAGATGGATCAGATGTTCCAATAAAATACATCATTTCAGTCTACAAATTTTGTCTTTTATGCCTGAATAAGTGCAGGATGCCAGACCTACCAGTGTAAGGATCACCCGGTCTATACTTTTAAATATGAAAATCAACACACTAAGGATGCCAGATCTGCAATTGAGAATTTATTATTAAATTATTTTAAACCGTAACTGGAAAAAAAAATAGTTTCTAAGATTGTGTTACCACCCTTCTTTTGAAAGACATTTTCTAGCAAAGCATTTCTAGCAAAGCAGCAACTTGAAAATATTTGGCCTTAACAAACTATGAGGTACACTTTGTTAAAAACCTGTGCTGCCATTCATATCTCAGGTATTTAGTGTGGCTTTTTCTACCCTCAATCTCCTCTTTTGTTGCTCCCCAAATCTGTCCTTCCAAAAGCAGAAATGAGAATGAATGCAAGATGTAGCAGGCACACTGTTTTAAATACCAGAAGAAAGTTTTGGTGCAAATAATGTTGAGGGCATCCAGGTTATAACATACTCTGCCTGGTAACCTGCATTAAAGACAGGGAAAAACTAATAGCTGCAAATCTCAAAATAGATCTGAACAGCCTACAGTACAAAAAAAGGCCAATCCTTGGGATCTGCTTGTCATCATAATTCCCATTATCCTTATCAGTAATTCACCAGTACAGGGACCTTAAAGATAAAATTCCCCATTAAGCAATATTAAATACACTGCTTATTTTGTGGTATCTGCAATGTCACAATACCAGTTGGTTATACAGTTCCCATGTGAAAACTGAGCCAGCCTCAAGGCTGAGGGAACAGTTTTACCTACAGGTTACAAGTGTCCTGAAATTACCCCTCCAGCCTTCTGTCCTGCAACCTGTGCTCTACCAGATTAAAGAGGACTAAACTTTCACTGGATACTGCACTTACCTAAACATGTCTCAAGACACAAGCAGCGGGCACCTCACGTGAGGTTGTTAGTACACTGTATGGTGCAAATAAACCAACCATCTTCCCACACCTTCATTACCATGAGGCCTCTTGGTACAGAGGTAAGAAGGTTCAAATGAACTAATACTGATGGAGTAAATTGGCAACATATAAGGGATTATAAGGTTTTTTCTAATAATAGTTTCTGAAAAGCACTCTGCAGCCTTTGGGATGAGAATGAAGAGAGAGAATAAACTAATGAAAAGCAATGCCTTTTCACAACTAGAAGGCAGCCATGAGAACTTGAGACACTGAATGGGGGAAAACAATTGTTTTGCACCTTACTAGGTTTAAGGTGAGGGTTAGGATTAGTGTTAGGGTTTAGAGAGCTCAATATCCTACAGGTCCAGGAACACTGGGGCAAGAACCTGGTGCTGCAGGTGGAAACCCACAAGTTCCAGAAACACGCTCCTTTCATAGGCCTCCAGCAAGGTATCAGCACAATCTTCAACAGCATAGCTTGTGGGATGAACTAGAACAAAACTTTTGCATTTATGTTGTCACTCTGTATTTTGCTTTCCAAACACCTTGCGATTTCACACAAGCTTGTGAACTTCTCTGACTTGGGCAATATATATTGTGAAGTATTACTATTGTAGAAAAAACAATGAAACCTTATTCAAGATGGTGAAACCCACACAAAGAATCACCTTGCCATTCCTCTTCCAGCACCTGTGTTCTTGAACCTGTAGGCTCTTTGAATCTCTTAGCCCTAACCCTAAGTAAAACCCTAACCCTACCCCAAACCCACAGCCAACATCATGGCTGCTTCAGATGAGAAAGGTGCAGGAGCAGCAACATTGATGCCCTGCCAGGATCACCTTGGCATGCCTATTCCTGGACCAGTGTTCCTGAACCTGTAGGATATTCGACTCTCTCAATCCTAACCCTAAGGCTAACCCTCACCCTAACACTAGCCCTGCCCCAAACACAAACCCAATACCGGGTCAAGACCGGAGGGCTGTAGAAGCAGCAATTCTGGGGCCTTGCCAGGATCACCTTGGCATGCCTATTCCTGCCCCACCAGGAGTGAAATTTGTGCTGCAGGCACCAGGTGCCTTGGAAATGCCACTTCTTTGTGTGTAAGAAGTGTATGTGAAAAACACCTGCTAAGCTTTGAAGAGAAGCAGCAAGCAAAGCTGTTACAATACATGCTTAATTCACAGCAGTGATTGCACTACAACACCACAAACTAAGGGAAGCCAGCAGGAGAGGAAACCCCTACACACAGACATTTCCAGAAATGTTTTGCAAAATTTGGTTCTATATATTGCTTTGGATAATGCAGAGATGCTTAATTTTAATTACCATCAGGGCTCTGAGAGCACAGATGGATGCCTGTTAATTAAAGCTAGCAGAGTTCTGTGTAAATTCAAATAATAAAACAAAAAAATAAATATTAGCCCCACAAGAACATTCAAAATAAAAAATGATAATGAGTTTTGGAAGCAAAGAAGGAAATTGTTGTCAGTGGAAAACAGCCAGCAAAGATAATAGACCCCTGCCAGTAGAAGACCATCACTAACAGCTCTGTCTTACCAGGAAGCAACTTGTCAGCCAAGTCTGCAGATTAGAGGGACAGCCAAAAGTCAGGCAGATATAGTATAGGTATAGATTAATTTAGTCAGGTGTTGTCCAGAACCCAGTGGCAACAGAAGCACTAATTCCAGTTACCTCTTCTGAGGCAGGAACCGGAAATAAAAATAAAGTTTAAAAAATCTAGTCAACATGCACAAAACCAGAATAAGCAACTAAAGATTACCAAGAAATATCATTGCTATGTTTTCAGTAAAAAGGCATGAAATGGGAAAGCAAAGACAATGAAACATGGACAGTTAGATCAGTCCCCACTACCAATAGTCTCTGCTAAATTTCAGCAACTGAGATATCTATATCCTTTTATAGCTAAGTTAGGACTCAAGTATTCAGGGCTATGAACCTGTCACTTCTGAAGTGTTTCAAAAATATGAAACAGGGAATATTAAAGTGGGACAGCTTTTACAGATACTGCCACATGATTTCTTTTTGACACTGAAAACAAGGACATCAATTCTAAGGACAGATTCTTGCTAGAGTCAGTATCTGCAGTCATCAGCACATCTCCCGAAAGAGGTCAGCAAATAGCCTGAGCCTGTAGTTACTTTCAAACACAAGCCTAAAATGAACCAAAATCATCACAATGTCACACTTCAAACTTGGCAACAGACTCAAGATGTCACTCCACAAACTGCTCTGATATACAATGTGTCAGCAGAGTCCCACGGCAGCACCTCAGTTTTGTGTCTTTTGGTAGATTTAGCAAGGAAGGATCATGCTGTTCGCAGTACACTTCAAAGCAAAACCCTCCTTTCAACACTCTTTTTCTGAGCACAGGTGTGACAACTGCAACTGAGCTGTGTTAGAGGATCTGCTTCTGAAGAGAAATAAGCCAAGAAAGACAAAGTTAATATACAGAAATAGATGCATGAATGAAACAAGCTTCCATAAAAAGCCAACAGCAACAGACCAGTCTTGACAGCGAGCATTAATCACTTCCCTAAAATACAAAAGTGGCAATACTTTGTATGGTAAAGACAAGTGATTTTCTAGGTGAGCATTCCTAGTTGCATGCAGCACAAGAAAAGCAAATAGAGTCACAAATAATATGGGTAATAAAATGCATTATTTATAAAATCGAACTGTCTGTTTATGTTATATACAATATATCCTTGTATTATTTATAATATAAATAAATGTATAAATAATATTCATTAATTAGTCTACAGATTCTGTCAAACTATTTAACAGTAAGGAAATGCCTCATCCTCTTCTAAAACTTTTGTGTGGTTTTCTTCTCTACAAGAAACCAGCTATGGTAGTACTGAGATGCAATATCATGTCCTCAGAAGCACTAAAAAACCCCAAGATATCAACTGCAGCATCTTGAAATCTTACCCCAGAACAACTATGCAAAACTAAGCTGAAGTATGGCTATTTTAAGTACAGAAACTCTTGAGGTACAGAAACAAGGCTGAGTAATCACATATAGAAAGTACCCTTAAGAAAAAAAAAAAAGCATTGATACACAATGCAGTAATTTATTCAAGTAGCTCAAACATTATAGAGAGACTTTCAAGACCAGCATTGTTTCTACTGATATTACCCACAAACATCCTCTTCAGCTTGTGTTAAAACTTGTCTACTGGAGAAAGAGAGGAAGATATCAGTAAAAGAAAGCATGAGACACTGCAGATGGGAAAATTAATTTTAAAGAGAAACTCAAGGAAAAGATGGCTAGGTTTATATTGAGAAATGTAGTCAGACCCCTCCAGTCCTGGAAAGAGTATAAACACATGACTGCAGCCTTCTTTTTAGGCTAATGGGCTCTGCCAAGTAGCAGAGCAGGTTTGCAGAGGCAGAGCACGGTGCTAATGCAGCTCTGCTGTCTCTGGGACCCACCTCGTTAAGCACTGCCCTGTGTAGGCACATGCTAAATGCTCCTGGACAGCAGCCATTACTGCTCTCACATGTGCCTCTGAACAGAGCTGAACTTTTGCATTTAACATAGTCTTTTTGAAATCTGAACATAGCAAAGCAGCCAAGTAACTCAGAAAAAGTCAAAAGCCAGGAAGACTGAAAACCTACCAATTTCTCCAGCATTAAAGTACAATTTAAGAAATTTCCATACACAGCATTTGTAGATTGTTTTTTCTCATTAGTTTTCAATAATGTATGTACTGCTGTTACACAGTAAAGGTTACTGCCTCCACGCATTATTTGCCAAATAGTAATTATTAGTAGTCTTTTAAACATGGTTCTTACAGAAATTATTTGTAACTGCTTCATCCTGTGACACTGCAGAGCTGTACAAGTCATCAGTTTCAGCAGCATCTCTGTCAATCTATTTTGATTGTGCCCACAAATCTCAGGACAAAATGCTCCAAATGAAGGATTGGCACTTACTGGTTCTCACCTTTGACTCAATCTGAAGCCCTATTGAGGATGACTTCCAAATTTCAATCATTAACACAGACAAAACCTTTTATTAGCCTGCCTTGTCATTCTCCCCATGACCTGTTAACCACTAACAAGTGGCAGAGCCCTGACAAACTCAGAGCAATGTTACAGATGCTGGGACAAGAACACCTTCAGGAAGTGCAATCTGGAAGATGTGGCTGCTTCACTCCTGGGGTATTTGATGACCTTTTACGGAGTGCCTAACACAGTCCTTGAGGCAGGAGCTAATGACCACTCCAATCTGAATGCTCTAATTAGAAGGTTATAAAGCCCAGGTCTTTCTTGCCCACCCTTTTCTGAGCCTCATCCCAGCAGTAAGAGCTAGATTTGAGATATAGAAGGCCATGACCTTACCCTTCCAAAGCCCACTTGCACTGATGGCTAGGCATATCTACAGCCAAGAAAGGAATCAACGGCATGTTCTCCATGGGCACTCCAACAGCTTGGCCATCTCACCAAGTACAGCCTGGAAACACTGCTCAGCATCTCTGGGAGTAGAAACTGCGTCTCCACAATGTGCACACCTGATGTGGCTCCCAGGAAAGGCAGGTAGGTAAGGCACAGCTCAGCCCCACATTTTCCAGACATTAGCAGTGCACGTCCCAGTTCAGTCTGCTAGAGCACCACGTGTCTTGCCCTTCATGCCTGCACTGGAGCACTTATGTACTGTCACATATAACCTGCATACTGCACAGCCCCATTGCAGGGCCAGCCATCCTCATCTTAAGTTCTACACCACCCTCCTGGTGCCAGGGACCCAAACAGAGTACTGTAGCAGCCCACATTTTGAACGTGCGGCACCCTAACATGTCATTTTACAGTACAGAGTTTCAACATCAAGCTTGCTTGACAGGTTGCCAGCCCTGCCTCTGTGTCCCAGGCGCTCAGCCCCTTCCTCCCTCCACCCACACCTCCGAGGTGCACACCCCTGCCTGCCAGCCACGTGACCAGTGCTCACAAGACTGGTGACATAATCTAGGTTCAAAGCGGATTATTTTTAACTCAGCCCCCACTCACTGATCTAATTTATAGCATAATCTTACAACAGTTGTACCAACACAGTTCATGGGGCAGAGAGCTACAGCCAGGCACAAGCAGAGAGGAAGAATAGCTGGAGTTGCAGGAAACAAGGTTACTCCTGAGGCCAAGAACTGTGGCTTCAGAGGTGGCCAAGTGCCACATCCTGTCCTTTTTCTCCCCAAGATACAGGACATTTTCTTCTAATTAACCAGCAACTGGAAATTAAATTTACATATCTCTGCCCATTTCTACTGAGTTCTTTAGCAAGTCAGCAATTCTCCTGAGTTAGAGTAATCCACTAATTCTAAGCAGTGAATCCTCAAGGTCCAGAAACTGCTTCTAAGGACTCTAAAGGAAGAAACTAAGGTCATGCATGTTTAGGTTTCGCCAATAGCAATAAATTTACTGGTTAGAGGTCCATATTTCCACTGAAATATGGTTTGGGATCCACAAACAGAAAGGGTTTAAACCCACTGTTTTAAGTAAAAATACCCAAGATCTGTGCTAGCAATAAGCTGGGTTGCAGATTTCCCTTATCTGCTGACATCTCTAGCTTTCTAATGTCAATCTCTCTACTGCTTAAATGTTTAAACAGTTTTCCTCTTTACTGTTCACTCTACAGTTTCATTTTCTTCACACAACCCTTAAC
>NW_008236622.1:2767337-2782035 GCF_000691975.1 Corvus brachyrhynchos
CCTGCTGATTCAGGGCTTCAGAGACCAGTGTCCATGCAGCTCACAAACTGGATGGACATAAATACTGGGGATTACATCAGGGCTCCTGGCATCACTTGTAATTTAGCCATTTGATACATTTGACCAACCAAGCTAAAAGCAATGATTCAAAGAATTTGAGCTCCCCTGCACAACACTGTCACAGAAGAGCAGTTTGGATTCTGGCCATTCATCACTCTAAACCAAGCAGGAGGCATGAATCTTCCTGCTAGTTAGAGACATTAATCAGGTAACCCAACAGTCCCACACATAATAGCATCTTGGCATACTCCTTTAACACACTAGCACCACACCAAGGAAGACAGTGGCTTGAACTGCCTACTTGACTTAGCCCCCTACTTCTAAATGAGCCACAACAAAAGCTGAAGGCAAATAACTTACCTGCTCACATCCCCACTCCCTTCTCCTCCATACTTGCAGAGCAGGTTCATGGCTACACCAAGCACTTGTCCATGCACACATTTTGAGAAGGAAAAAAGTCTACAGCCACTTCATATTGTCAGAGCAGTGTTTGGGATCACATTTAGTGAGGCTAAATTCAGATCAACTTCTTAAATAGCTCATCTCTAACCTATGAGGCAATCCCTCTACCCAGCACATGAGCCAGAAGCACAGGTAGCTCTGCTGCTCTGCAGCTCTCAGGCAGCCCCTTGCCAAGGACAAGAGAAGCCAGAAGGCAGCACAACTGGCAGAGCTTTCCCAGGAAAAGAAATGTGGCTTCAGTGAAAGAAAGGCTCAAAATTGATAGATAACAGGCCAGAGAATGGATAGTACCCAACCCTAATGTGGATCATCTGAAATAAGGTGTTGCAAGCTAGTACTCAATACTCACAATTTCAGCCAACATTTCTAATCTAGTGCTAATGATTTGAAAAACTCAGATGGCCATTGCTGTGTACCAGCTGGAGGACGCTGTTTGCACAAGCAAAAGTTTAATCTCAAAAAATAAATATGGGCAAAGGGAAATATTCCTGTTTACCAATTAAAAGATCATTTGCACAACTACCATCTGCAGTCACTCCCCCTTCCCGAATTAAAATGAATGAATGAAGAGACCCTTTCCCTCTGTCCCTCTGTGCACAGTGGATATGCCTTTAGTAGCTGTTGCCTTTATCTTGTTTTGAGTCAGATACGAATGATCTTTACTTAGTGCTCTAAATCAGCCCCGAAAATACCCTTTGATAGGACTGGTTTTTCCCAATTATATCCATTACTGTTAGTCATCTGTTTCTCTCACTTATTCTGGATCTTGTCATGTGCTCTTAACATAAATGGAGTTTTGCCATTCATTTCAACAACAATAAAGTAGGAAAAAGCATTAGTCACAACACAGCATGATCTGACAACACCAAATCATAAGGCCCAACACAAATGTTCCTTGTATCCAATTTATTTCTCATTACAGTGATGGACCCAGAAGCTCAGGCCCTTCCTCCTCCCCTCCTTCCAAGTAGCTCTGTGCAATGAGAAACTAAACCCTGCATAAGGTCCATCACAAAAGTGCCAAAGGATTATTTTGGGGATATTGCAGATGAGGCATTCCCCATAAGAAAGCAGTGAGAGCCACCTCTCCAATGCACCAGTGTCAGGCACTGTGAAAGCTTTCTGTCCTAGCTCTATTCTAACACACTCATTTGCATCTTCATCTTCATTTACTTCAAAAAGTAAATTCTAACTTTGGGATTTTCAAATGCTTGAAGTCAGAAAGTTCATATTTGCTGACTTCAGACCTCTTTTTTGAAATTATAGCCAAAAGAGAGACTTGGCAAGGTAGACATAGATTAAACAGTATTTAATAAGCTACTGCTATATAATGCATAAGTTTATACATTGCACAGTGCTTTTGTGGGATTAACTGTTGTAAAAGGCACTGCCAAAAGTCAAGCCAGCTATGTAGTTACTACTCTAACTTCTAGAGCAGAATTCAGCAGCACAAGTCCTATGCAAATACCTAGGTATATATTGTTCTGTTCCAATCAAAATGGAGATGACTACATAATTTCAATAACTAACCATACTTAGCACTTCTGGAGACATGAGTTCAAGCCAGAAATTCTTTTCCTCCTACAGATTTAAGAGTATTTCAGCATAAAAGACTTAGCTATATATCTGCTATGAACAGATATCAAGCATTTAGTGGGCATATTTGAAAGAAGTCAGATTGAGACAGTAGTTCATAGAGTATCCAGTCCATTGCAAGTCAAATATCAATGAAACCTTTCCCTGAAGTTTCATATTTGGTACATTAGTAGATGTTTATCCAGATATTGGTGTTGAAAAAACAGTTTCCTAGTTAAGGCAATTATTGATAAGTTCTGCAAAAATAACTCCAGTGTTGCCCCACTGAGTTACCTTGGGTGGTTTCAGATATTCTTGGAATGAAAGGTAATGACTGTTATTCAGATTGCTTTTAATGTACAAATACATATGTCATGAAAAAGAGTAACAGTATTCACAAAATAAGTACAGACTCCTATTCAACAATGCCAAGAGTACGAAGAAACCCTATTTCATTGGGTTTTAAAAATGAAGTTCAAGTGACTTCACACAAAAATACTGTGGTACAAAAAAGCAGCAGAATCAATCTCAAAGCAGATACATAGAATAAAGATTAAATCTGGGGACAAAATTGGATTACTTGAAATACTGCTATATAAATACTAGATTTAGAAAATAAAAACTTATAAAATGTTAAGTGTCCCTGCTCATGGCAGGGGGATTGGAACTAGATGATCTTTAAGGTCCCTTCCAACCCAAACCATCCTATGATAATTGTATATTGAACTTAACATTGCTTCTCATGTTTCAGTATGCAAAAGAATTGAGATATTCAGTATGTGTGTTATAAACTATCTAAAAAATGCATTCCAATTTGATCTGTAGCCTAATTCTGAAGCACACGTAAGATTTGCTATCGTGCACATTAACTAGATTACTGATGTGGTTTAATTCATGCTATTTACAAGTGGGAGAGTTTGACAATAAGTAGAAAACAAATTACACAAGTTTATTACTCCCTCCCTCTCGCTTACACCAACAAGTGATTATAATGAGAGTTAAAATCATGGAAGATTTAAAGAGATGGACACACAACTGCACTGCTGGTTGAGCATCCAGAAGCACAACGTATGCCCCACATATTGATGAGGGTACATTATGTGCAGACACAGTTGTTTGCAAACTACTGGCACAACAGCACAGGCCTCCCTCTCTCAAGGCCCATCTGCATATTTGAGTGTGCCACTTGTTTGGGCCCCGTCACTGAGCACCTTCAGCAGGGCAGCGCTGCACAAACAAAGCGCGGGACTCGAGCAGATGGTTGCTGATTCTTGGAAGATGACGTGCTCCTGGAGGTGGCACCCAGCATGCATTAAAGATCACTTGATTTCACAGAAATTTGGCCTTGCATTGTTCATTAGGCTGCCATAGATGTTTAGTACCTCTCAGTTAGCTAGAAGCAGCTTTATTCCACAGTTGTGTTCCATAATCCCACTTTTCCTTTCCCTTATTCTTTTCTCAAACCATCCAAACAACCTTAGCTATATATAACACTGGACCTGGGGAAGGTAGAGCTAGCACATGGCTACTTTGAGCCATGCAGATTCAAATCTATTTGGAAGACATACTACCCTTTTTGGAAAATATTCATGCCAGAAATCCAGAAGAATCCATAAGAATCTGGTAATCATAAGAATCTGAAAATTATCCACAGAATCCGTAAGTTAGTCCTCCTCTAAGAAGGGAAATGATTAGGCAATATTTCAACTTGATTATCCACGGGAAAATTCTAGATTTAAAAATTTGCACATGAGCAGAATCAAGTTACATGACTTCTAAAAGGAGAGAAAACCATAATAAGGTATATTAATATAGCCTACTGATAGGTATCTATACTCTTAAACACTCACTATTCTAAAGTTGTAACTTCAAGAACCTTGTATATAAAAACTATGGAATAGCATCTCTGAAATAGATGCCAGAAAGCAGAGCTTTTTCTATGGAAATTGGCTAATCCCAAGAGCTTTTTAAATTAGTTTTTAATTCATTTTAAAAATGAACTCCAGTAACATATTTGATCCTCACATTTGTACTAAAACAAAGTACCACACCTTAGGTTCACAGCCAGCACATTGGGAGTTTTCTAGAAAATAAGAGTAATGCTTTTCAGAGAAAAATTTCCAGCCAGCTAGTCTTGGATTTGGCATGGTTATGAATCTGATGAGCTTCATTCAGAAATATTCATCCTTCACTGAACTAAGGCCATTCATTTCTCAGCCCCATCAAATAACAAAATCAGCTGGTTATATTACCTACTGAACATTTCTGCTTCCCATCAGGAGATCTAAACTTGCCATTGAAATAGAGGTACTCTGTAAAAATCAGACACATTGTCTAATGAGTCAGTACATGGCCCATTTCAGCTGATGCCCTGCCTGTCATTTCACACACTGAAATGCAAGGCATTTTGTGCTGAATATATTTAAGAATATAATGCACAATCAAATCTGAATCCTGATTCAAGGCAATAATGGGAGCATCCTTTTTAGACATTTCATTCAATCAATCTGCATATTAAAGACTCTTTTCAAGATTTTAACAGTGAAAAAACCCAAAGTGAAGAGTCATGGGCCCTCAGGGTAGCACTTCAGAAAGCATATTCCAATACCCAAACCCAACTCTCTCTGTTCACATGCCAAAAATCAGGCACATGGAAGTCAAAAGGGGTATGGAGGGAACAAGGACTGGGCTGCATCTTCTCTGTCTGAAGTTGACTTCCTGGTTTTCCTTCAGGGACTCCAGGAGGAGTATTTCCTCTGTTGTCTGAACAGGTTTTTCTATCACCAGAGCCAGCCTGAGCTAGTACTGAGGTGACTGCCAAGGCCATCACTTAACTGGATGAGGCTGCGATCCATTACTGAAACAAATATTGCAAGTGAACTCGATAGATCAGCTGTTTAGCTTGTTGCTTCCACTTCTCAAGCAGCTACAGCTCTTCCCAAACTCACTGTATTGATTTTCTGACAACAAATGTCACTACAGTGAAATCATGATGAAACAGCAGGTAAGAAAGCAAGAGTGCCAGATCAGCAACACCAATTCCCACAACACTTTAGAAATAATAGGAGTGTTCAGAAAGCCAACTGCTTTTATAAAAAAGAAAAATAAAATATTTTTGTAAATACAGGTTAAAATCGTACTTTCCCTTTATGTGAAGGACCCTAGTTTCATTTCAAATTCCTGCTAGGAGCAGAAGTGTTTCTGTGACCCTAAAAGATCCACATCAGGAAATTTGTAAGTGCTACCCTTGCTGCCTGGGCACAGATTGCTGTAAAACTCTATGTGAGAACGACTGTGAAACAATTGCCTGCCAGAGATGTTGCTAGGATGTGGCAGAGTTCCAGACTGGTGCAAGTGCTGGGGCACGTACTGCTCTGTACTTGGCTGCAGAGCAAAGAGTGCAACTTACAGGGGCATCTAGGGCAAGATGAAGTGTCAGAAACTGAAGCAAGCCCAACCCCAGAAACAAGGCAAGGCTAAAGCAAAACTGAACGCACCTGGAAGCAATGATTAGGTATTTCAATTGCATTTGGGGGTGAGGGAGGATACACTTCAAAGACTGCACAGCCTAACAGAAGGGAAGAAGCATTGTTACAATGCAACATGCTTTATTAAAGCAAGATGATACAGCTATACAAAAAGTATATTTGCACCTCTTTACGTAGCCTTTCCTGTAAACCCAAACTTTGTCATGCCATACCTCAAATCCCAGTTCTAGTTTTCAGAAGATCATTTTGAGTCTGCTGCCTGATAAGCTCTTGCCATTAGGTGTAAAAAAAACTTATCTCCATTCTGTCAAACTTATCTCCATTCTCGTTCTTCAGATACCATGTCTTCAGTGGCCTGCTCATGCACCACTTGTTCCCTAAATGCTTTACATTAGCATATAAATGCTTCCTCTAAATTACCTTAGTTCCTTTTTTTACTTAAGAGGGGTTTATGTGAAAATTAAATGTCTATTAGTTAAGACCATATTCTAATCCTAATGCAATGATACTTTTTACTGAGCATAGGTTTTTAAATTAAGAATATGTTACATCAAAGAACTAAATTTACCCCTGTCTAGCCATGTCCTGATCTTTCAGTCACTGAACAACCTCTTGTAGCACTGGCCCTGCCCCTGAATGTGTTCATCACACAGGCCAAGCCTGGATAATTGGAATGCAAATATATGTGCAATTAGCAACATTGCTGGACCTTTTAAAAAACCTTCTGAAAACACATTCTTAAGTGATTTGCTGTATTTTTATGGCTTTTTTTCTCACAGACATTGGCTCAGAAATCTTGCTTATTCCCAGGGGATTAGGAGAGAAACCAAAAGCTCTTGGATGAAGGCTCCCTTTCGGGCACAGAGCCCTGTAGGCTGCTCATGGCTGTTTTAAATCCTAATTGGCCCAATCTGGGGTTGTCAGAAACCCCTAGAACTGTCCCAGACCAACATGACCAGTTCCACCCATCCTCACCACAACCTCTCTCTGCAGAGAATCTTCACTTAGAAAGAAATGTCACACACAAGCTCTGAGCTGCCTCTCCCAGGCCACACTGCTACTAGGAGAGTTCAGATTTTAAGGCTAAGTACATGAACAATGAAGGGAAATAGATCTGCATCTGTGAGGTATCCAGTGACCTGAAAAAAGAGTTCTGTACATACATAATGATGCCAGTGTGCTGCATTTTTGTCACTAGTACAGTCCAATAAATGCTAGAGATACATTGCTTTCTCTGAAGTACCAGAAAGCCAAGTTAGAAACAGTAATAGCTTTATATAATGTGGTATTTACTATTTGTGTTAGAATAACCATATGTGAAACAAACTTTTTAGACAATAACGTGGTCTGTTGTGCCAAACATGTTATCATCTCCTCGCTGCCCCACTTGTTCATCAATTCCCAGAGTACCCAGCACAGCCTTGTACCAAAGGATGCTAATACATTCTCTAATAGCCAGTGTGAGTACAAGAAGTTTATTCATCATCTGGATATCATGGGATACACCCCCCCTCTTCTCCCTCCAAGCCCACCCATTTAACATGGAAGTAGAATGCCCATCACAAGCAGCCTGCAAAGTGAGCCCTTTACACATAAGTCGGGGAAGAAATAAGAAGAGTGGGCATCTTGATTTAGCTTCAGCAACCTGATGCAGAAGAACTGCTGGGAACACTTGAAATAATTGTCTTAATTATAGAACAAAAGTACTAACTAAATAGCTATGAGGGATTTTTTTTAAAACACAAACTATTTTAAATGCATCACCCGCCTGAGCATTTAGCTACCCTTTCTCTAAAAATATGCTTAGATGTTTCATTTCTCCCATTTCACCTTCCCACAGGGATAAATTCAGCAGCTATCCAAAGGGCTGTTACATGTTGCCTGTATACCTAAGGCAAGAAAATCCAAGGCTTACATGTGAGAATAATTTATGTCTATTGTTTTAAGCAGGAGTTATGGAGTATAGGGATGCACATTCACGGTGCTCAGAGCAGTCAAAAGGACTTCAGCTGTAAGCCCACACACGTGCATTTTCTCAGCATCTCCTATATGGAGACTTATAAATGAAAATGAGGCACCATTAAGAGATGCTGTACCAAGATCTGAAGCCTGCAGTAAGGAAAAGTCCATTGATTTCTTGATATGATTTAAGGAATCTGTCTAAGTAAAGTTTACAGGCTGTTCCACAGTCAAAGCCAGCAATTGTGAAATGTTGAATTTCAAAATAATTCTTCATTCAGATAGAAGTGACAAAGATAAATGGCTGTCTACCACTCAGAGCAAAGCACTTACTCAAATCATTCATTATGAAAGGACTAATTAAGCAACAGGGAGCCTGATCACTGTTCTGAATGAGACAGGAATGAGACAAAAGCTCACCTGTGCAGGAGGGATGAGGGGTCAGGACAGCCATGCCCATTTCAGAAAGAAGACAAAGAGAAACAGACACATTCTGTAATTCATCTGTGACTGCAGGCATGGGATAGGACCAGTAGATACACTAAAGGACTCCACATTAAACCCCAACAAGGCATAAAAATGGCAAGGAAATGCATACAAATTTTTCTCTCAGTACATTTGTGCAAGATCAACTCTGAAGCCTCTCCTTACACGTCAGAGATTTGCTTGAGCGTTGCATGTCCCTGGAGAGGTGGACATAGGCAAGTGTGCTCAGGTATCCAGAGCCCAGCAGGAGATGGTGCCAGTGGGGATCAGCAGCACCATGCAGCCCACAGTGGTGTGCCAGCATTCCACGGCACAGACAGGAGCCAAATGCTCTTACAGCAGCAGAGCACCCCCAGAGCCTGAACCCAACAGCCCAGACAAACAAATTCACTTATAACACCTCCCCAGACGAGTTTGCTTCAAGCTTCAGCCTCTCTTGCTTCCAGCCTAAAACAACCATCCCAGAGCCCTGTCGTCACCAACAACAGGCTGCTGGTGCTCATCTCCGCCACAGCTCAGCAGGCGGTGCTCCCAAATCAGCTCCACCCTCACAGCCAAGGCTCGTTGAAGGGGTGTCCCAGCACCACAGCCGCCCCACCATGGCTTACCTCCATCAGCTCCATCAGCTCCATCAGTCCCGAGGCGCCTCGCGGGCTGTGGCTCCTGCACGGTGCACAGGCACCTGCATCACTCTTGGGTGTCATTCCTTGCTCCAGCGCACTCGAGAGCCTCCTCAGTCCCAGCTGGTGCTCTTCCATGTGTTTCATCAACTCTTTACACTGACGTGTGCCTGAGCACGGCAGCCCCACCGCCTCTCCCTGTTGGATGATATACCAGTTTTCCCACAGTTTCAGTGACATCCGCACAACTCAGGGCACAGCAAGGCCTCAGCGCTGGAAATCGCTTTAGGTCGGGCACCTTCCAGCAGGCTCACAACAGTCCTAGGGGAACCTCAGGCACTCAGAGCCTGCAGCAGCCCTTGCCATCAAAGATGCTTCCAGCAAAGCCACACCACCCCCAAGAGCAGCTCCTCTCATGCATTTATCCTCCCTAGAGCCCGCACGCTCCCAGGAGAGCTCCTTCAGCGCTGCTCCCACCCCAGCCAGCTTCCCCTGTGAGGCTGATGGCACATGGCAGCCCCCTGGCCCGGCAGGGCACAGGCAGAAATAACAAGGCAGAGAGCAGACTTCGGCTTCCATCTCATTTTGGCAAGAAACTGTTACCTCTCTGCGAGAGGACAGGGTTAAACAACACACCCCGTTAACGACTTTCAGGTGTCCCGTTTCTACGTCAGGTTCATTAACATTCCTCATTTACACCTGCGGGGCACCGCCTCCCGAAAGGCAGCAGCTGCCTCTCTGGTGTGGCATCAGATACAACATTTCTTATTTAAATAGCAAAATAAAAGGAGGGGAGCTCATGCGTGTGTAAATTGTGTCCTGGGATGAGGGTTCCTGGGTTAAAATAACACAGCGGGTATTCTCTGGGCAGTAGCCACAACACTGCACTTTCCTACTCTATATTTTTACCTCTGCTCAGCATGAAAGAACATGTAATTAGGGACCAGATGTTAAACTCTTAGAAAATCAAAGTGGTCAGCACGGGCTGCTGTGTGCTTATTTCTGAGGAGGAGCAGAGAAGCACAAAGAACTGAACTGTTTTCCACTTACTCTTTACCACTGTACCTCTTCGAACCAGATATCCTTTACCATTGACAGCTCTGGTTGTTTGTGGTGGAGCTACAGCCAGTGACACAGGTGAAAAGCACATGACCCCAAGGAGGTCAGCAGGGTTCACCCCCGAGCTCTGCTCTGGCAGTCAGACCTTCCTCACTGCTTCACGAGCCCAAAGAGCCCCGATGTCTCCAACCACCCCCATACGGCTTTGGTGGGGTCTGATGTAGCCATCATATCAGAGAACCATTTTGGTTGTAAAGACCTTTATGATATCAAGTCCAACCATTAACCCAGCACTAAGCCATGTCCCTAAGCACCACATCCACATGCCTTTGCAATAGCTCCGGAGTTGAGGACTTGACCACTTCCCTGAGCAGCCTGCTCCACTGCTCAGCAATCCTTCCAAAGTGATGAATTTTTTCCAAATATCCAGTCTAAACCTCCATTGATGCAACTTGAGTCCATATCCTCATTTCCTATCACTTGTTACCTGGGAAAAGAGAGGTCAAGCAGATATATAAGGGTGTTCTGAAGAACAAAACAGGTCACCACTCAACCAACTAAGTTAGTACACCTAAAAACACTGGCTGACTGAGTGTGCAAGGTGTCTGATTTAGTAAATTGAACAAATAATTGAGATCTGAAGGGCTGATCCCAGACCAGTACAGCAAACATACATAGGAACCACCAGTGGCAAATAAGCAAATAACGCAAGCTGCCAAAAGTGATTCTGGAAGTTACATAAACACTAAATATGTCACTTTTCCATTTTATGTCTCCCTTGATAAACTGTTATGAGACATGCACATGGCTTGAAACAGATAATTGTTGATAACCCTGACTGGTGGGAGAAGGAACCATCTGGCAGATGGAAAACAAGAAGGTGCCAAGAATTTAGCAGACAGGGGGCCTGCGAATTTATGCATAGAGGTCTGCAGAGAGGAATATTTAGACAAAAGTTCAGCAACTCTGTTTCTATCTATACGCAAAACAAACCAGAACATGAAAACTATCCAAATAATTATGAAAATTATTCCTGTTTGAAATTCATCTTGAAATTGTGAGGGAAATCAGTGAATCTAAAACTGTGAACTTAGAAGTGAGGAATTCTTTCTGCGTATCATGATTAATCACAAATGGTTACAGCACATAGCATCACCACATTTCATCTTCTGTCCTTCAGGTTTCTGTCCTCACTGCTTTTAACATGCAAATGCCTTTATTCATCCTCTCCTGACCTTGCTGCATCAAATGATACCTCATTTGTTTCTTTCAATTTTCCTTAACAGTATTTCTTTCTTCCTATAGCAGAGAAAGAGCAACTCCTGATAAGCTCCGCTTTCTATTCCTTTCCTTTCTTCTAAGCGAATTTCTTTTGCCTCTGCTCTCCTCTTTATCCCTCCTGTGTAGAACAAGGGATCTTGCTGGATGCAGCATTCTAATTGTGAATACACATTTTTCCACTGAGATCACTACTCATTAGCCAGTTTGCTGCTGACCCTTTGCAACAGCTGAGCTCCAGCCAACACCTCTTGCAGTTAAAGGAAAGTGAGGACATGACCTATGTCAGTAGTCACAGGCAAATACAAAATTAATAAATTTATGTAACATATTTAGTAACTTTGGGGCTGGTCTTGCTAAGATCACTACTAGGACCACACAACACTGAGGTTGCTCAGGGAGACTGCAGTCTCTGTCCTTGCAGGTTTACAAGACCCACCAAGAAAAAATCTGGAGCAACCTAGTTGGATCTCATAAACTGACCCTGCTTCGAGCAAGAAGTTGGACCAGAAACCCCCCCAGGCCCCCTCCAATACAAATTTATGAGGCCATGATTTCCAGACACACCCTGAAATATAACTCCCGCCGACTCCTGCATAATATTCCCATTCCAGTGAAAATGGCACATGCAGATATTCTTGAAAATCCCACCTAGATCTTACCAGAATCTTCAGATTTCTTAATATTGTATCAGTAGGGCCCCTTGCAGTTAGCAACTTTCACTTCAACTGATGCTGTTACAAAGGTTGCTTCCTCGCTCAGGCTGCTTCACTAATAATTTTTCATTTGGGGAGTTCCTGCAACCACATTTTCATCTTGTTTTTCAGCATGAATATCCCATTTCCATTCAAATCCCATCAGAATAATGACATTATATCCAGACAGAAGTTTGCAGTACCTCATACCAAAAGACCTGCAGGCTGTGCTGGCTACTCACCAGTTTTTCTGAGAGGAACAAAGAGATGGTAACCCTCCACTTGACCTCAATTCCCTTCCCATCACCCTGATTATAACAAGCATATTCCTGTCTCAGGAACTGCAGTGGGCACCAGAGAGCTCATCCACATCAGTTGGTGTAAACAGGTCTCTCTCATACAGAATTTTCTTTTGTGAAGAAATATGCCATATATTTTTACACACATTTTACAGCTTTGTGTTTCACTGCAGAAGCAGATGATTCTTTAATCACAGTTCTCCCATTTGCAAGGCCATTAATATTATGAATTTTTTCATTGCTTTCACAGTGTTGACATGTGTGAGGAATGCCAGCTCTACATGGATCAAGGGAAGACAGGACACCTTACATTTTGCACCCATTCTCACTGAATTTGCATTGATCCAGACTCTGCACAGTCAATAATGCAGGCCCATTCTTGAGTTCCCTTCATGATCTCATGATGCAGGGAGCCCCAAGCTGCAAATTAAAATAAATACATGGAAATTTTCCAACTTGCAAATATAAAAGAGTCTGTGTTGTACCAGTTCTATGCATTTTCTTTGCAGAAATGATAACTTACAAGGAGAATCATGGATGTCACAACAGCCAAGAGCTGTTATTTAGACACATTAACAGAACTCATTTGTTGCCAGGGAATCCAAATAAACCAGACAAACCTTATTTTTTACTTTAAACGTGTGCAATACAATGAGTATTGTTGAAATGTTATTCCAAGTATTTTTTAATTATAAAACATGCACATTTTTGTAAGATCTTGCTCAGGATCTCTGATACAAAATGCAAACCCCATGTACTGACTGCCAGGATAACTAGCAGAAAGCACTGACAGTTGAAGTCAGATACATCAATGGCAAGCAGTCTCCCACTCACTTAGAGCCTCCAAATTAAATCTGCTTACCTTATTCATATGCATAATTCTAGCAGAGTAATATTTATACAACACCCTTAATTGAAGTGGCAGTAGAATAAGAACATTTTTGATCCATTTGATGAAGTAACATAACACAGGCAGCATTTGCCCCATGTTCAGTCTGTTCACATAAAGCATCCCCACACAACTGGACACAGATGGCATTCACCACTCCAAAAGGACCCTGCATTTATGGGATGCACAGGAGCAAAGCTGGAACACCAACTCTCAGACCACCCCTTGCAGTGTGCAAGGGCTCATGTTAAAGACCTTTCATCTTCAACACACCACTAGCAATTAGAAATGAAAGGGGAAATAATCTCACTACTCTTCTCATGGCCCACAGGATGAAAAGCACTTGTTTCAGGATTGATTATAACCACCAGTATTCCACCTCTGAAGACCCAAGTTCTAATCAAAATGGAAATAGAAGGTTTATGGGTTTAAACTATGTTTCTCTTTCAGTCATGGTATGAAGTTTAATGCTTGACAAATTACAAAGTGATTGGAAAAATAAGGGACTTCCTCCTTTTGTTAAGAAAGAATGAAAGATGCTTGATCTAACATTTTTTTCATTGTCAGCTCAGGTTAGCAGCAGCAACTTGCACACTTTTACACATCTTGTGGTTTAGTTGATTCGGTGGAAGACAGAGGGTTTTCCTGTTTTCGTGCACTGAATGATGATTGCAATTTACCACACTTGCACTTGTTCTGGTTTTGTACACAGCAGAAAGCAACACGTAGTTGCTCATTGGCCTTTCTCTTCCATCAAACCAGTGTGCCAAGTCTTCAGAACCATCTCCCTTCCCACGCAACTTAGTGCACCCTGTACCTTGTTTATGCTATTGATCCTTCGCCAATACAAGCATTAGCTTCAGCTGAAGAAGCACGCTGTAATTATTAAATCAGAAAGCAAACCCAGCACTATTTTCAAGCTTAAAAGTCAAGTTTATTCTGACCACAGCTAGCTGTCCCTCCTCACAAAAGGAAAACCTCTTTTGTAACCATGTCCTTCATCTCTCTGACATCCTATTTTTTCCTGTAATTTTCCACATTTAAAACTTTTTTCAACTCAGTTTGGCTTGTTAAAGTTCCTCTATTTCCTGAATATAAAACAGGGCTAAAAATGGTATTTTAACTGCCAGTTGTTCACATACATATTTAATAGAGCAGCATTAAACACAGGGTTTAGCCCACTAGCCTTTCACACAAGCAGGGTCCCATTCACTTCTGCTGAAGCTTCACCTGAACAAACATGCAGACTTTATTTTCACAAAATGAGCATTGCATTATTTCTTCTCTTCACTGAAACACACGAGGATACAATTGTACAGTATGTTGGGTGATTCCCTGCTGCAATGTAGTAGGTGGAGCTCAAATTACGGACCAGATTCAGATGCTGTAACTCTACTGGCAGTGTTTGTATCAGGAATGCTTGCAATGCACCACTATTAGAAGAGCAGCGAGTTCTCTCTCAGAATGACAGGATAAGCTTTTTAATATAATTAGGAGCCAAAGGACATTTTCGGAGGCTAAGTCAATTAGGCTCATCTGTTTCACACTCCCAGACGCAATCAATTCCTGTTCACTTTACTCATCCTAAAACTTTCCCAAAAAAGACCAAGGAATTCTGCACACAGAAATGACCGTGCTTCAGCTCCCAAAATCAAAAGAGCCTTTGCTGTAACATGCTGCCATGAAAAACCCCCATCTAGGGTCCTGAGCGAAGTTCCATGCCGACGCCAGCGGGAGCCGAGGCGGTGGCAGTGTCCCGGCCCGGGGGGAGCTGGGCTGGCGTTCCCGGGGGCAGCTCCAGAGGGGCTCCCGGCTCCCAGCCGCCCGC
>NW_008236622.1:2782132-2784490 GCF_000691975.1 Corvus brachyrhynchos
GTGGGCTGCCGTCCCCGGGGCCAGCTCCAGAGGGGCTCCCGGCTCCCAGCCGCCCGCCCTGCCCACAGCAGTGCTGGGGGAGCGCACACAGGGCAGTGCAGGGGGGAGCAGGCAGCTTCAGAAAGCAGGCAGGGACGAAAAGCAAGCGCCGTGCTCTACAAGCAGGTCAGATATTCAAGCACTGCCCCCGGACACACCAACGGAAGAAAATAAAAAACCCCACCGGCTACAGCCCAAAGCCAAACATCCAAAATCCTCTCAGCACTGCACTGAACGTGCACAGCTGTAAACACAGAACAACTCATTCCACAACACTAGTACCTTAATATGTATTTTAAATACCAAATTAACTATCCCTCCCGTTTCTAGCACTGCTGTCTGGAATCTAGGAATACATCCTAACAGGCCAATTAAAAGGTCTCCCATTGCTAGATTTTATGTTATTTCACTGATGGTGAAAATGAGCTGAGGGAACCAACATGTAATGCAGTCATTCAGCAAGTGTATAGGCAACCTTATGCAATAATCTTTTAACTAGTTTATTAAATGTGTTTCCTTTTCAGAATAAATTCAACATCTAATGCCAAAATTTCATCAAGAACTCAAAAAGCTTAGTAGCTAGTTATCAGCTGTTTAACTTAAAAAGTTACAAGAAATACACATATTACACATCACTAAAATTTTCACACATACACCCACACATACACGCACACTTATCAGCATCCTGTTTATATTAATTTATTTTCACAAATCAATTTCCTTTTTCCTAATCATACTCTTAACATTTTCTGAAGGCACAACACCCAAATAGGCAATGTAAAATGTACTTCCTATAGAAAAGTCTGTAGTCTCCTAAGAGAACAGTTTGGCAAAACCACGTTTGTTTAAAAACTCAAGTTCCAAAATGAGCCTTCAAAGAGCAGCAGAGAACACCAAGATTAAAAACTACTTAGGGTGTCTGCACTTTTCATATGCAACACACCACTTAACCTTTAATATATCAGGACTTTTTCCAAGAAATTACAAAAGCAGAAATAGTAAAATCTCTTTTTTCCTTTTTTTTTTTTAATCATCAAGTTTTAACGATGGTACAGACTCTAGGCAGAGCTCCCAGAAAGAGCCAGACCACCATCTGGCTCCATCACAGAGCAATGACAATTCACAGGCAATGAGTCTCCAGCCAGTGCTCTGAAATCAAACGCTGGGCTGGCTCCATAAAAGCTCTATTACAGCCATGAACACACAGCTGTACATTTCCTCCCTCTTCATACATAAATATACCCTCGGACTCAGACAAAGGGAAAAAATAAATCATTTTATGCATTTTTCTATGCTTCCCTGCTATGCCTGTTACCAATCAATGTCAAGAAATATCTTACATATCTTATGTTTTGTTAGCACTATATAATATATATAATATATATAATTTTATTTTTGTTTTCATACATGCTAATGTTCTCAGTATGATAAATGTCTTTTTAAATCCCACATTTCTTGTCACGCTGTAGATCCACTTCTATTTGACAGTGACTCCTGGACATACATGTCAAGACAAAAATGAATACTGCTGTGATGGCAAATGTTTTAAAACTCTTAGGACAGTAATACAGTGGCACTTGAAAGACTTTTTATATACAACAGAAAAGACAATAGTTAAATAGAAACCTGCTTTGACACAGCCATAAAACCTGCACTACACTTGTGAGATCTGTATTTGTTTCTGCAAGAGCAGCTCCTGATCTTTGAACACGTCAAATGTTGCACTCCAGCCCTCCACCCATACCCTTTAAGAAGTCCACGTTATTTTAAGCAAGCATCCCCTCCAGCAGTACATAAGCAACACTGTATTTCCCAAACAATTGAGGTAATTATAAAAATGAATATCATTTATTATGTTCTTTTATTACTATCATGTCTGAACATTTGCTTTCATACAAAAGTCTGATTTTCAGCATTAGGTTTTCCAAGGGCATCCCCTCTGCACCAAGGGAGACAAAGATGTGTTAGGAATTGTGCAAGAGTTTTTGTTACCATCTTCAAACCCACAAGAACTTTATGAACGATTTTGGTACAGAACAACTGCCTGGCATTTTAGAGAAGGAGGAAGGTGCTTTACACGTATTTTCAGTTCCACTTCATTGTTTTATTTTTTTTTTTTTATTTTTTTTTTTTTTTTTTTTTTTGTAAATCGCATCTAACCCAATGCAAGGGGCAGGTAATAAAAAAATAAAAGAAAAAAAAAAAAAAAGGAAGAAAGAAAGAAATCATCGCATTACTGTATGTTACCCTTCAGCAGTCTTTGGAGGAAATCGGAAACCAGGTTGCTTTTCCCGGCTCCCTCCCTCACTCAAGGCAGCC
>NW_008236622.1:2784523-2785617 GCF_000691975.1 Corvus brachyrhynchos
CTGCCCCGTCACAGCCGCGGCTTCCTGAGCAACGTTCTGCTGAGGTCCTTCACCTCCTCGGGGCTGCCGACCCGCTCGTAGCCCAGCAGGGCCATGGGCTGGTGGCAGTACTCCTCGACCTGCTTGATCTGCTGGTAGCTGAGCGCAGTCCTCCAGGCACTCAGCGCCTGGGTGGCGTTCCTGGCCGACACCACGAACGGCTTGGAGGAGTAGCCGGGGCCACTGGTCATGTTGAGGGCGAACTTCTCCATCTCCGGGCTGACTGCCAGGTTCACAAAGCCATACACCTGCCGCAGGGTCTTGATTGGCTCGACCACCAGGTCCTCGTAGCGCACGGCCATGTAGTTGCCCTGGAGCCAGTCAGGGGGGTGCAGAGCAGTCTGCAGGGTCTTGGCCATGCTGCTGCAGATGACCTCCATGGCACCTAGGGCATGGTAGTCCGAGCCGCCCCCCCCCTCCTTCTTCCCGCCCAGCTTGTGGCCAGCATCAAGGAAGGGCATGCGGTGGATGTGGGGGTCCCGGCTCCTCACCACCTGCAGGCTCTCCCGGATGAGGCCGTGCCGGGACTTGATGCGGGAGCTGGCGACGGCCCGGGGGTCCCGCACCAGATGGATGACTTTGAGGTCCAGGGTCGGGTCCCGCATGAGCGGGGCGAGGACAGCCAGATCAAAGACACGTACGCCCTTGATGACCAGCGTGTGGTACTTGTGGCATTCCTCCTGGAAGCGGCTGAGGCGCTGCGGGGGACACTTTTTGCACACCCGGTCGTCCACCATGCCCACGACCTCCTTGCGATAGGCCGGGCAGAGAGGTGAGGAGCAGATGACCTTGTTGGTGGCCGCCCCGAAGATGCCGAGCGTGGTGAGGTTCTTGCCGGCGCCCGCCGTGCTGTAGAGCTGGAAGACGGAGAGGTCGCATCGGTACAGGGAGCTCAGCATGTCGCGGGCCGCCCCTTGCAGCGAGACGGCGTCACCGGGGTACAGCTTCTGCCAGACGTGCCACACCGGCTCGTAGAGGAAAAAGACCTCGGGGTTCTGGTTGAAGAGCTCCCCGAAGAAGGACGAGCCCGAGCGCCAGGTGGTGAAGACATAGAC
>NW_008236622.1:2786899-2787167 GCF_000691975.1 Corvus brachyrhynchos
TGGGCCCCGACTCCCTGCCCCAGGTGGGAATCAAAACGGGCAGGGCTTTCTCCTGTGTCGTGGAGCCACAGCGCTGTGTGAAGGGCAGTGTAAGCAGTGGTGCAGCTCCAGGTGGCACCGGTACTCTAAAGACGACCACATCCCCAAAACGCGGCTGAAAACGCACGGAGTGGCGAGTCTCGAGTGGACAGCGCACTTGTGGGACACACACTGCCCGATGGGCTTCCGACAATGCCCAGTGACTCTTTTGAAATTTTCTCAGCTGCTT
>NW_008236622.1:2787179-2822179 GCF_000691975.1 Corvus brachyrhynchos
CGAGGGGGCGCGGAGCGCTCCGGGGCTGCTCACGAGTTACAGAAGCGTTTCGCGGCTCTCTCCTGTCCATTGCTTTCTCTACCCAGCAGCTCTCGCGTCCGTGCAGCCTCTCCCACCATGCAGAGGATATACACGGCCCACCTCCCCGGGCAGCCGGGAGCCTGGAGCTGCTGGACGGCTGCACCTGGCTCTGACCAATCCCTCCACAACAGATGACACTGGTGAGTTTTTGCTGGAACGTTTATTAACAGCACGGATCTGACAGTACAGCAGAAGCTTTTACACTCAGAGAGCGGATAAAGCACAAATTCACCCGGTGCATGTCTTGCCTGGTAGCACACTATTTAAGAAAGCCAAGAAAACAGTACGAGAGGGTGAAGGAGCTAAATGTGTAAGCAATCTTCATATCCCTTATCAAAAAATTTCAATACTTCTCCCACATTTTCTACAGGGATATTAACAGCCAAGCTCCCTTTCTGGCAAAGCTTCTAAGCCCCTTCCAGCCTCAAAGTGAAGAGTAAGGTCTGTAGCAGGAGGGCTTCTCTCTTCCCTGCTTGCTCCTCCAAACTCCGAGAGCAGTTGGCAGCGGGATGGGAGCAGGGAGCTCCCCTGGTGTGCGACACCAGTGCCGCCCACACGCCGCCGTCCCGGCTGCGACACAGCCATCAAACCACACAGGCCAACTCAGAACCGTCCCACAAGCTGCCAGGGACGCTAGTGGCAGTGTTAAAATGTTACTGTGACTTTTCATACAGAAGTAATTCGTTAATAGCAAACTTTAAATAACCACTAGATACTCAATAAAAAGTCTCTATTTCATTAAAACTGAGGGGGAAGGGGAAGCCGTTTTTTTTACCCCACAGTGCTCCAGAGGAAGTCTTTAAAGCCACGTTGCATACAAATTATTTGTATCTAGTTGCCAAAATAAATGTGCAGTTTAAACCTGATGAGCTTAAAACAATTGACTTGTAAGATTTGAAACACAGTATATAATGAAAAATAATAAACCTCTGGAGCATCTTGTAGCGTAAAATTCTTGCAGTTATTTTATTCTTTAGTTCTAATCCATGAGTTCTTCACATACAACAAGACTTCTGCTTATATATTTTTATAAAGGTTCGTATTAAATATTTATTTGGCTTTCCATGCTCACTACAGATGAAATGACCATCACCTAGCTAAAGCAGAAATGTTTCTTTTTCATTCTGGAATGGTCTGTAGTAGCATCAATTAGTCTATATTAGATGATGAATGACAACGGCAGTATTGAGGCACTGGAGTTCATAAAGCAATATCTCTCACCACTATTGTTCTGCAGCACTAGTGCAATAAAGGGCAGAGACTACAGGGAGCAAAACCAATTCATAGCAGTGAAAAATCATTAAAATACCGTGAAGTTCAAATTAGTCCCTTCTTTCCAATTCACTTGGTTGAAGAGAGATATGAAATTTTCTGAAAAAACTTACAATGCCAGCTCCAGTTCTTACACCATTTAAAATTTAGTAAGTAACAAAGATAAGCAAACGTGAACTGCAGGTATAACATTTGAAATGGTAAAACTAATCAGTAAACCCAAACATTAAAAGCTGTAATTGGATTCTGCACCTTCCCTGCTGTTACACAGTGGTTACATCTCTCTGAATCAGCAAGTGCAGAAGTACTGACAGCAACACTGCCTTCATCAAACTGCTCCAACTTCACGAGGAAAACACAGGGCCCAGCAGCTCTTTAATTCGACCTACATGCTGCTAAATCCAATCTTATTTTTCAGAACTGGAGCAATGTAGGTATTTATGCTGTGCAGGTGGATCCAAGTACCCACGCAGAACACACCTGCAATCAATCAGGTTCAGTGCAGCTGCTGTATCTGATCTTCCCAGAGGTTTCAGACCTGGTAATCAAGTTATCACTTTGAATAACTCAATATCAATGAATATGGAATGAGTTTATCTGGAAAAGATTTAGACAGCCAACTTTCAATTCACAAGTTTGGAACTTTGGTTGGTTGGTTTTTTAAAATCATCTCTATATCTGTCGCAAAGTATTAGAAACATATATGGCAAAGAAACACAATAGAACAAAAACTGTTCAGAGGCACAGAAAGTGTGTGAAAGAGGAACATTCTGCAGCTGAACAAATACAGCTCTTCACAAATTTATTCAGATACTTCAGTGTACATTTTCCACCCTCTATTTTACTTCATGGCAATCTATTTTAGGCTCACTAATTTCAGTATACTAGATCACCCGTGTCAAATAATAAAAAGTTTCCTTTCACTTTTTGAAAGGCCAGCTTCACTTTTTGATAATTATATGTAGTTTCCTTTGATAGAGCAGAAAAGAATGCAACTTTTGCAGTGCAGGTTGTTACACTCTACAAACTTCAGATAGAATTGGGTGGCTGTATTTACCTCAAACTCTGCAGCCAGAAGTGTGTAAAGTGAGGGATAAGTAACTGCAATAAGAATGTCCCAATTTAAAATATGAGGGGGATAAAATCATACTTTTTTTTCATTCAATGCTTAAACATTTTATGTTACTGTTTAGTATTTTATATTTAGTAACTGTGTTTATGAATTTTACATGTAATATTTAGGCAGCCCAAATCCTGATGAGCTGAACTTCTTCCCCCCTCAAAGTGATACTGCCCCAGTCAGAATTCTCCAAGATTGCCCTCACAACATCCCTTCATTTAAGCAATGGGGCTGAAAAAGGTTTCATCCTTACTGGAACACTTCCCAGCTTTATATCTTTTCATTCTTAAAGATTTGCCTTTCTCATGCTCACAAGGATGTAATGGGCACAAGAAGTTCTTCCTGAAGTCAAATTTCAGCAAGATTTTATCTTTTATAACAAACTGAAAGATGGAGATTTATGCTGTTATATACCTAGTGTGAGGTAAGTTCTGGGTGCTGATTAAGTATTCCTGTATCTAGCTTAATCTATTCAGGATAAATAGAGATCCTGAATTCCTCAAACACTATCCAAAAGTGAGATTCTTAAAACTAAACCACAAGTTATAGACCACAAAATGTGAACAACGTTATGTAAAATTTAGTAGCTCTCAAAACTTGGGAAACCTATTAAGACTGTATTTTAGTATCACCACTGGAGATGGATTACAAGAATCTAAAGAGTAGCATTTAGAATTGCAGGTGTTTATATTTTGCACCCTTCTTTTCAGTATTGTGCATAATGTCTTACCAGCACATTCAACATGTCATGCAGCAGTGGCAGCTGATTTCCCTCAAAACACGCTTTTTTCCAGTGATGTTGACTCCTTCAGCAGCCATTTCATTAAGTGATGGCTGCAGCAATCTGCGTTCTAAAGTATCCATTTTCTCTTGGATGTTCCTTCTGAACTGTGTGTGCAGAAGCAGCTGGCAGGGACCAAAATTAAAGCAGCCACTCATAAACCAGAAATACAAAGCCAAGTGGATAACCTGTCTGTAACAAGCTCTTCCCTTCAACCCCAGTTTCTCTTTTATATTCAATTCCATTTGCACAGGTGACATTTTCAATAAACTTAATTTCAATAAATATTTTTAAATTTTTATTTGTGCAGCTGAAGGAATTCCAGAACTTTGCAAATGTCCTGGGGACACTGCAGTGTAGACTAGTCTCTATTTGACTTTTATTAAAATTAGAAATCTTTTTTTGGCTGTTGTGTAACTGGTTCAAGTTCTAAAGGAAATTAAGAGATTCTACTTTTATAACCGCATACCTTTTAAACAAGGGGCAATGCACTGTTTCACACCAAAAGCTTCCCAAACCTTTAGCAGGTCACACCTAAGAGCTACCTCAGCCCCATACATTTGGGCATCTCTAAACCCCGTCCAACCAAACCCTTGATCCTAACACCCTTCACCCCCAGGGCTTGGGGTGCCCAGGAGCCCTTCAGCTGCTCAGGGCAGTCCTGTCCCTGGATAACATCCCTGTCCCAGGGGCTCTGCCTGGCACCGGTGCCACACAGGGTCACCCAATACCTCCTGCACAGTCCCAGGGGCCTCATTTGCCTCTTCCCTCCCTGAGGGCAGAAGGCAGAAGCCAAACAATGATCCCTTGGATCTAAGCTCCCAGGTGATGGAGCAAAACAGCCAGTTCTCATTTGACTATGGATTGGACAAATTTATATCCCAGGGAAGAGAGTTGCCAATCCCTGTCTAAAGAGCTTTGGACAAAAGAGTGAGAATTCAGTTTCTCACATAAGTAACATACAATATGCAATAAATTACTGTCTCAGAAGGTTATTGAAATTAATCCACTGCATCTCTTCAAAACTCACAGAATAACATAAAGCATTCACTAATTACTCTTGAAAATCCCCAGGATTTGAGAAAAAGGGACTCTCTATCTATAGCATTTTCGTATTTCTCCTCCATACCACAGTGGCATGAAAGATGAGTTTTCCCCCAGTGAAACTGCCTAGAAATGAGGCTTTATTACAAACGTATCTTCTTTCTTTCTTTCTTTCTTTTTTAATTTCTCTAGTACAATTACCCTGTGCAAAAACAGAGGATGAGAATCTCCAGCCCCTCAGTTCACACAATGGACAGAATTCAATCCCAGTCTCATGTCTAAAAGTTTATAGCCAATTCTTTTCCAGAATTTGCCCAAGGCAAAAGTCTCCATTCAGTTAATCAGCAGACTGTTCTTTTCTCATAGCACAGGGAAGATAACCTGAAATTCCAGGAAAAAACATAAATCCAAGAGACGCAGATTTCATGATGAAAATGCCCAGTATCAGCTGCAATGCACCTCTATACCATAATAAGTTCAGAAGATTCATCTCTACCCTCCCGAGTTTCTATTTGCAACAGTGCAGTCAGTGTTTGCTCCAGCAGGATCTAGCAGGTGGAAACATCTGGCTAAAGCATTCCTGAAACACCAGAGGTGTATCTCTTTAGCATGGCTCAAAAAAGATGAAAACTGGTTTCTACTCCCAGTGATGGCTTTGGTGGTGATTCTGATTGCTAGTAATGATCCTGGAAGTTCAATCCTGGGCACAGGCTGCTCCATCTTCCACAAATCCAAACTGTATGCATCAATTCCACCCTCCTCTTCCCACGCCAGCTAAATTTTAAAACAAGAACAGTTTGTCATACAGAATTAAGAAATTCTGCCAGGTTAAATCTTTCTGTGAAAGATTTCTGAGAGCTTTACGCAGACCTTATGCTCACCCCTTCTCCTTGCTCACCTCTCTACAGGCACAGTTACCACACACAAGCTCTAGTCTCAGACCTAGGTCCAGCCTCAGGAGGCCAAGAAACAGACTCAGGGAAAAAGATTCCACACTTGCTTGCAGACAGCCTCTTAACAAGGTCTTGAAGAGTCAAACTGATGGTCTGTATTTGAGGCAAACAGCTACAGCAAGTTCCCCAGTCCACACAAGAGTAAAAATAGAGCAAGGTCCAGAGATATCAAAACATCCCATGTTTAGGAACTCTGAGCTCTAAGAGGAGATTGTCAGTAACTGCGAGTTGTAATCTATCCCAAAGGAATACTCTGGGCTCTAACATCAAGAGTTCATATCCCAGCCTTTCCCATCTTGTGGGGGCATCTGAGGTCTCTCTCTTCTTTTTTGTCTTTCACAGATCTTGCAGAACCTAAATTATCTTGAAGGCATTTGCTCCTCTCATGTTTGAGTTCTGTTTTCAAATGTCACTGGAGCGAAGGGGAGAAGGAGAGAGGAGAGAGCCTGTAACAGCTCGCGGCTAAGAGATGGCCCCAGTCCTGCACGTCCTTACAGCCTTGCACCTCATCCTATGGGCCTGCCCACCCTGTGCCCACTCACCATTTCCACAAGGAAAGCTGTCAAACAAAGCAGCAGAAAGGACAGAAGAAGAAAGCGAGGCACAGGGAAGGAGGGAACAGGACCCGCCCCTAAAGCAGCACCAAGGTGTGACATTGGCCCAGCCACAGCACTCAGTGTCCCGCTACAGCTCCACCCGGGCTCCTCGCCCTCCCTGCCTTCTCTGCAAACTGCTGCCAGTGTTAACGAGCACTGCTCGTTCATCAGCTCCTCATCCGAGCAGCAGTCCCAAGTGGGAGCTTCCTTTGTTCAAGAGAGAATTACACAGACAACTACAGAGCGAGCAGCCCATGCCCCATTAATGAGTTAGAGGAGCACAGAGGTCACTGTTGACAGAGGAACAGCAGCAGCCATTAGGGTTGGACAACACAGGCAGAACAGCATCGAGCAGCAGAGAGCAGGTGAGGCCAAGGAACTGTTCATGTGTAACAGGCACGAACAGTGCTCTCTTCCAGGTTAAAAATAAAAACATTTCTGGTATCAGCAAACTGCCAATTTTATTGTTGCCATGTCAATTGGAAAATTTTCTACATAAAATACAAACCCAAAAGCAAGTAAGACAAAAAAGTCCATGTGAAACTACCATTTCCTCTTTAAGTAACCACAAACAGTAAACTTTCCAGCTTAAGACAGAGTTACACTGTAGATCATCCCAGCACAAGATCAGACATCAGAAGTGGCAAATGGCACAGGCTCACCCATAAAAGCCAACACTGCATGGAGAGAAGCAGGTGGAGGAAAAAACAGTATGCAACTGTTTAAGACTTCTGTATGCTACAAGGGAAAGAAACAAGGGAAAAAGATTTGGACAAAATTAAATTATCATTTTAGTTGTGATACTTACACGAGTGGCTTAAAAATTGAGGAGCAGCAGCTCCAGCAGCAGCAAGAACCACCAAAGTACTGGAATTCTTGCGCCAGCACATGCAGCAATGAGAAAAAAATATTTATATTACTGCTATGAACTGTTTTAATAACATGTAAATTTATGACCTCAGCAGCCTTATTCTGAAAAGTAAACTGATACAATTTTCAGACTGACATTATCAGGTTTGTAATTTGATAAATCTCATTATATTGAGCAGCTTAATTGATACTGAACAGTGCTTGATTTTAAGAGAAGATAACTGTAAAATTCTCATCTAGGTTATTCCACTGTTGCTATCTTCACCTCTAGAATATTCACCTTAAGTATTCAGGGTAGACCAACAATAGCTGAGAACAAAACACCAAACTCCTCACACAGCTGTACGAAAGTGCAGCAAGCTACCTCTCTAAAAACTACCAAGTTCAGACCTTAGTCCATCTGCAGCAATACAGCAATGCTTCTCATTTTTGTTTACTTAAAGCATCAATTCCACTGAAGCACTGTAACTGCCTGTGGAGGAAAACCCCACAAGCAAGCTGCCTCAAGTGATGAGAGAGAGTCAGAACAGATTTGCCATTTGCAGCTGATCTTGCTTTTCTCATCCCAAGATTCTGGTTTTTAAGGCATTACATGAACTCTTCACTCTCGTGTCACCAGGACAGATGAACTCACATCAGCGACAGCTGCAATTCTAAATATACGCTTTGGAAAATACTTATTTGTTACCCTTGTTCCTAAGTGGTTGTTGATTCTTACACTTCAAAACCTGCAAAGGGGAGGTGGGGGGAGACCACATGCACGTGCAGTGTCCAAATAACCTGATACTGATGTTCAGAAACCAACTCTTCCTCAAGCAGTATTACAAAAAATACATGCAGCTGCTCTGCAGCGAAGTCAAAGGAAGTCAGAGTGAAGCAGTTTGAATACAAACACTTCTGTAACACTGGGAAAATTTTAATTGTTGAAAGGAGACTCTACGCACTACATAACCTTCTACACCAGGACAGGGCACTGAGCCTGACCAAGCCTTGTGGAGACACTCCCTGAGCCAGGACTGGCTCAGAGCAGATGTACCTGCACCTGTGTCCCTTGAAGGCCTTCCCATAAACATCGGGATGTCCTGGAGTGCAGGGCAGGCTTCACCAAAGTTTATCAGAACGGCAGTGTCTAGCACGGATCTGGGAACGTACCACGGACGTTCCCTTTCCAAGGTCACCCCACTCTGTTTCAGGCTGCTCAGGAGTTCTCAGCCAGGCTAGAACTGGGCTTGTACAAGCTACACTCGTTTTCTCTGCTTTGGACAAGCCTGAACACTGAAGCATGAACATTTCCCTCTGGTTTCCCTAAGGCAGGGCAGGAGAGGACAGAGGAGCCCATTACCCACTTGTGTCTCCACGCCCTCGTGAAGCTGAAGAGCTGGACTTGCGCACACCGAGGGATCTGAGAGGATAATGAGCTCCCTCTTCCTCTACAACCACAGAAACCTTTGGGAGACACAGGACCACACCTCTCCAGGTCAGGACCTTATTTCACAAGGATTCATCTGAATGCTACTTCCTGAATCTCAGATCAGTTATTTACATTACCCACTCAGCACTTCACCCCAAAAGGCTGCAGAAACTCAAGATCACACAGTAATGGCAATGGCGACTGTACCTTGTCACTGCAATGTGACCTAAAGAAAAATGAATTTCATAAGCAGCCTAATTTTAAGTCTTCAATAATAATTTGCATCTTTTACAAAAGATTTGTTACCAGATGCTGTCCCCTTCCTGCTTTTCTTTGTGTAAAAGCCAAGCTATAAACAAAACCACAAAGGCAGGAGAAAATTACAACTAAGCAGGATCAAAATATACTCTTTTCTACAGGGCAAAAAAACCCAGGCAGTCCAGTTAATTATACAGATTCTTAATTGCTCTTAAGAGACTATTGGGTAAGAACAGCTGTTCTAAAGCCCAGGACACAAAGCAAAGAAGAGGTATGAGAATGGTATTTAGAGAACAGATACTGAAAAAGGCATTGCATAATAGAGCACTTACAAAATAAAGCCTAATGGGTGTGCTCCTTTAGTTCTTTTGCTACTCGGCTTAAGCTTTCTATAATCACTGATGAGAATTTTTAAAAAGCTGAAATGAAAATTAATTATTGAAAAGTACCTGAAATGCTAAGTGATCTTCTACCCTGAGAGTTTTTAGCTATTAAATGAAATACACAATTGATTCTGCAGATAAAACACTCCTGTGGCAAAGCATCTTTAGTCCCACTTGACCCAAAACATTGACATTCATCACTCCTCCATTTTATAAACAGCTACAAGATAAAAGTAATGAAGTTAATTGGATCTGAAGTGATCATCTTCCCACTGCACAGTTAGGATTTTCCCTGTCCCCGACTGATTTTAGTACCTACTTTTCTCTCTAGAAAGCCTCATCTGGTCTGTGCCAGGTATGAACACGCAGCATTTAAGAAAAAAATAAATTGGTTTCTAATAGTTTAGCAACCAAAATCTGTGCTGAATCCTATCCTGAAACACATTATGTTACAGGGAGAAAGAAAAATACAAAAAATAAACTCTGCATATTTCTAAAACAGATTGTTTATAATGTATTACAAAAAGATAAAAGGTGTATTCTTTTCTCATTATCGATGCATCTATTCAATACTCATTCTAAGAAAGTCTTTACAGTATGCATGCATTCTCCATAGTTTCAGTGTTCCGGATCACAGTTCTCATTAGCAAAGAGAATTCTCCACTTAATTCTCACATATGCAACAATTTATATAATCTTATCACAATGTCTCTCATCAGGAAAAAAAGAGAGAAAATATGTTGTGGTTTTTTTTTTTTTTTGTAAGACCTTTCAGATCCTGCTTCAGGAAGTGCAGCCACTGAGGCTATTTACATGTCCAACAGAAGATTTTCCCCAGCACATTTACAAATCTTTAACTGTGTGAAGCCTGTGGATACACCAATGTAACAGCAGGCCATCATCCAGCACCCTGTGCCTGCAGTTAAGCACAGCTTTTGCTTTCACAAACAGTTCACAAGAGGCCAGATCCCTTTTGATTTTATATTTTTATTACAATCTCCCCACGCCTCCACATATAAACGCTGAACCCTCCCCGTTTCTCGTCCCTCCCCCTCTCCCACCCACAGAAAGGTTGCATGGTAAGGTGATGCAATTTAAAGCCACATCAATGCCTAACACACAGAAAAGGTTTGGAGAAGGGAAAGCCTAACATTAAAAAAAAAAAAAAAATAAGTTAAACTGCCTTTTGAATCAAAAATATTAATAAATATGTAACAAAATTTAATTTTTCCCACCCTGAAGAATTTCCACAACAGAGGAATAAATTCAATAAAATAATGTAAAAGCTTTCCTTTTGCAGTAAAAATCTGTTTTAGAAAACAAGAGTGTACTTGAAGGCTGCAATTATTGTATCTATACTTAGGAAGTCACAGAGCCTCAGGCTTGGTGTCCTTTTAGTGTTCCCCATGTGTGCCACAAAGGCGGCTTGTTACTGAGACATCACACATATGCTACACACACACCCCAGAGGATGTGTCTTTGCAGAGGCCCTTTTTTAAAAACAAACAAAAACATTACTGCGGTGTTATAAATATCCCTGTGATTAAAATGGAGACATAGGAAGCAAAGATTTACCTGTAAAGCTTATCAGGGTAGGTACCAGACTGCTCAACTCTTCTTACAGTAAAATCTCACAGTAGCGAAAGAAACCCCATTCACTGGATTCAGAAGGTGCTTTTATCTGGATAGCCAGACCAGTGAGAACAGGAACAGAGCCACACTGAACCATCCAAGCACCACAGTCTGTCTGAAATACACAGTACTTCCAAACAAACTGTGCACTCCCTTAGGGATCTGGATCACCAGTGGGGCAAGAAAACAACGTCTTCATTTTCTGTTCAGATTTTATTTGAAATCTAATTCAAATTGTCAAAGCTACAAAAAGGGGGAACATTTGGGTTATTTCAGCTATGTCACAACGTTCTAAAAACAAAATATCACTACTGCCAGCAGATCAGTTACACACATTTCTGATGAAACTTCTAAACACAAAAATGTTTCTTTTGGGAAATAGTCACAATGAAGATATTTTGTACAATATAAAACAATGACAGGTCTACAGATGCCGATACTCATGAGTATACACGTGCATTCACAAAAAAAAATAATCAGGAATGCTTTTTTGTTTTTAAACAGACTGTTCAGGCACAAAAACAAAACCGCATTTCCAGTAAGTGACAGCATCATAAAAAATATTAACAATGTCAGTGTTTGCTTTTCTTTGACTTCTTGTGAGATCTGTGAGGAGAACGGGACTGAGACCTGGATTTTTTCCCTGACTTTTTAGGGGATCTAGATCGTGATCTTCTTGATCTTTTGGGTGTCCTGGAGCCAGATGGCGACCTAAAAAAAGAAAAAAAAAAAAAAAAAGGTTTATGTCAAATACTAACAGATTAAAAGCACCTCTTCCTGATGTTATTTGTCTTCATTTATTGAGCCAAACAAGGTAGAAAATATTTTTCCCTAGTAAGGAAAGTAACAGAATGCTATCTTGCTTTTGAGAAAAAGGCCATTTTTGCATTATGAGGTTTTGAGACAATTTTGGGCTTAACTTCAGTGCTTAGAACCCACAGGAAAAGTAACACACTCATGTCCTTAAACCCACATCAGGAATTCACAGCCTTTCACATACTAACCACCTTGGCTCTTATATTAATTGCAGCTTATGTCCACATAGAAATGAAAAACTATGTTCAATTGTGTTACAGTCAAATACTTCTGATTTTCATCAAACATGTTCAGATTGTGATGCAACTCCACAGGAAAAGAAGGGACACTGAATAAATTTACTGTCATCTAACCCAAACTTAATATATTGATCTAATATAATGAAAATTGAATGAGCATCATATCAACTCAAAAAAAACCCCTCAAATACTTTTCTACTTTTACTTGAAATCCTTATTTATATAAGCACAAGAATACTGTAGATTTGTGTTACGATTTCCTCAACACCATCAAAGGAATTTTTCTCAGCATGACTGAGGAATTTTATATCAGTAAGATATTCCATACCTCTAAAAGAAGTGGAAGGTGAACTTTCAAGTTACAGCAACATTAGTACAATAATAAAATTTCACCTCAAGTTTAACATTAACTAAAGACAAATACTTGTGTCAGAGTGGAAATTAGGAAATACCTAGTTTGGAAACAAAACCCCATAACCAGTATCTAATTTTTTTCCCCTTAAGAAACAAACTGTGGGAGTGAGGAGCTTCATGGAAGCTAATCTTCAATGAAAGGCTACATGGTCACTGTAATTTGAGAGGGTCTATAGAAGGGCTATAGAAATTTTAGAAGGACTACAGAAGACTTTTCCTTTGAAAATAAAAAGAAAGGTGCTCTAGTTTAAAGCCATATTTCTTAAAATCCCCAGTAAACAGGTAAACAAAACTACAGCAGAGCAGAGTCTGGAGTTGTCAGGGCAGGAGGCTGTGTACACTTCCAACCCCAGTGTCCAAAGGTATTAATGAGGAGCAGGCACTACAGAGCACTGTGAGAGGAAACCGGAGTATCAAATGTGCTCTGCTAAAACACACATCCCCTCCAAAACCCCAGCCAAACACACCCATCAACTTCCTGAAACAGAGAAGATACCAGCTCACCTTTTGCCTTTTTTACTGACATCTCTGGGAGAATCTTTGTGTGAAGAGCGGGAGCGGGAGCTCTCCTTGTGAGAGCGCTCGGAGCGCTCGGAGCGTTCCGATTTGGGCGAGGGAGACTTGGCTCGGCGGGGCGCGCACGCGCGGGGGGGGGGGGCGTGGCGCTGTGCCGCCTCTTCCTGGGCATGGGACACACACACACGGGGAGTGAAAACGGACAGTAAGAACATCTGTTCCTTTCTGCAGGGATTTTCTTTAGCCAATGTGATGTCAGATACTTGTAAGTAATTAAGATACAGTAGGCTTTTTATTATTAAAACAAAAAATCAAGTTTAACGTGCAACAGATTTTCTCTGCTTGAAAATAATTAAGGCCTGTGAGTCATTTTGTAGTGTAAAAACATTCTGTCACAGCTCCCTGAAAAGCAAGGCCTTTTACCATAGCTACACTTAGAACCATGGCATAGTTTGGCTATGCAAGTATTAGAAGATCAGTGTCCAATCAACTACGCCAAACCCAGCTGTTCAGAAGGATCTGCACTATGAGATGAGTAACATTTAAACCACTGCCTATCATTTGTGGTCTGTCTTCAGGACAGTTTCCTGACTGAGACACTGCAGACAATTCACCGCTACAAGACAGTTTAACCCCGTTTGCAACTGGTCATCATTTTACCATGTTTCCTCAGGGCATAGATGAGCCAAAGGGCAACTCTATTCAAAGGGGAAATGGTTCCTCCCTTGGGGCAGAGTAAAAATGACAATTCCTTGAACACTGGAGCATGTTTTATTAGTCAAAGCATGGGTTTTGTTAGGATTTTTTGTTTTTTGTCTGTGGTTTTGTGTTTTTCTTTTAAAATCAGATGCATGATAGAGCGTAATTTCAGGGCTGCCATTGCCTACGAAGACACTGTTAGGGTTTTCCTCCCATCCACTTTACTCCAAGGATAGCCATACCTCTCTTTTCGTGTTGGTGTACATTCCTCCTTTTCCTTCTTATCTTTGGACCTGGTCTCACACTTTTCCTTGTCCTTTTTGTCTCTGTCCCGTTCTCTTTCCATCTCTTTTTCTTTTTCCTAGATTATTAGAAGCATTCATGATTTCAGATAAGGGTGAGTAATTATTAGAGGCACTCAAGCTAATCACAAACAGCATAAAAGCAGTGAGCACTGATGGAACACAGCACACGATCTGAACTGATGGTCACACCCTCCCAGCTCTTCAGCCCTTTGCTTCTGCAAAACATTTACTGTAACACAAACGCTAACAGAAACATGAGGGATGTCACCCTGTGTGAGAATATCTGAGTAACTGGAAATGAACAGTCTTCAATGTTACAAATTTCAGGGAAATATTACAGCTGTAATAGATTTTCTAAACTAAACATGGAAGAATACCAGGAACCTCCTTCTACTTAAAACATATGGCATTCAGCCTCATTAATCCAGATGGAAAATTTATATACTCTCATAACTAGAGGCTATCTAAAGACAAAACAAAAATACAAACGAGATTCTGCAATAACATCTACTCTGTCAAAGACAAACAACTATAGTCCATTTTTAGGTGTCAACAGGACCATTCTGAAAGAAAATATATACCCTGAGCACACGTAGTCTGTCAAACAGAAGACTAACTATACAGAAATAAACCTCATCAGCAAGTCTGAACACAGAGGTCAGATGCTGTGGTTTTTAGTACTGATCAATCATTAAAGCAAATTCATTCCATGGCAAAAAATAATCTAAAATCACTGCACTCTCAAGCTGTGCCAGGTTTATTTGATAGCATAACTGTGCATTTCATCCTGGTATTTTAAATAGCTCTAAGTTTCTTGTCTCTAAACAATATACAATGCTGCTGGGAAATTACTCTTGGAAAGCTTATTTTAAGTTTGACAAAAAAGAATGACCAACCACCAAGTTCATGGGAAATGTAATCAGAACCAGTATTACATTACTATTATAAAAACTAACTTTATTATGGCATTAAAGCAAAAGATGAAGTTATTCCCTTAACAACAGTTACTATTGTTTTAAAGAATGGTTATAATTATCATTAAGTATTTCTTTCTTTCTTGAAAGTGAAAGAGACAATTATTAAAAATCCAAAATACAGTGAGCTGGTTGAACTCATTCAACACAAGGCACCTAAAACTTTATCAAGATTGTTATTATCAATTTCTGTTTGTTTAAGCTACTGTCTCACTAAGCATTCTGTGCTTACTGTACAAAAAATTTCTTTTACAGAAAACACCAAGAAAGTGGAAAGTTTTATGATACAACTACATTTAGAAAGAAAGTTACTCATAAAAGTCTTATAAAATCTTAACTGCAGTCTTAACTGCTAACATCAACTTGCAATGTGTACATCTCCTTCAGGGATCGGTTTACCTAATTTTTACAAGTCTCTTTCTTCAAGGTACTGTGAATTAGTCAGATATTGAGCACTAAATAATGCAAATAACAAGTGACAGAAAAAGCCCTCGTGGAAGCTGCTTATTCAATTTAGCTTCCAAGGAACTGCACGGGTACCTAACTTCACCACTGATCTGTCAGGCTGTGAAACCAGATCAGAAAAGCAACTGTCACTTATCCTCCCTCACTAAATGCAATGTCCAAAGAGGTTATGTTTTATCATTGTGTTTCAAAGGTTGGAGATTACATCATATCACATATAAGATGTTAACTATTAAAATCGCTCTGACTTCATAGTCCAAAGAGGACTACTAAAAATGGTCATGGTACAGAATTAGTCACATGTGGGTGAATGGATGAGCTGGAATTATTCACGAAACTTAAGACACTGGAGAATCAGAAATAGATATGCTGCTTAAAACTATTCTCTCCCTTCCTTGGGAAGCCTTTAGCACAAGAGATCAATTACTAAAAGCAAAATGAGAAGCCTGATGAACATCTTCAACTGAGAGCTGTCCCCTTCCTTTCCCACACCTAACAGTTTGCTTCATGCAGTAGACCCAAGAGTGGTCTCTAAGGTTTCTATACACTCTATGACACCCAGATGTAAAGGGGGAAACACTACAGTATTTTGATTAAAAAAGGAGATTGTAGGTATTCTGCCGAAAGCACTTGGACTTAAACACGCAGTCTGACATTACAGTAGTATTTTAACAAGAACCATGTGTTGTTACGCTTAATGCCACCCTACATTCAATCAACTCAATAAAAGCCTACCACAGAATCAGAGGCAAACATAAAGAACAGTTCTTACCCTCTGGAGCAGCTTGTCTCTATAGTGTTCAACCTGTTCCTGAAAACTCTGGCCTGGTTTCTTGGGTCTTTTCCCAGACTCTAACTCATCCTGAAACTTCATCACCTTAAGCTGTGAAAATAATACTGACCATTAGATTATTTGGCTTATTATTTATCCAGTTAGGCAGGTGGCTGAAAATGAAATTTCCATGATTTATAATCTGTGTTCTTCATTCCTTCTATACAAGCTTGTGCACAGAGGTACCAGATTTATTTAAACTGGATCAAAGTAACAAAACCACACACTTATCTGCAGGCACCTGCAGTTGTTTACAGACATGGTAAGAACTAAAAATAGAGGGAATTTTTTTCTGTTATTCTATTAAATTCTGTTCCCATCATTAGTACACTGCACCCTTGTCTTTCCTGGGTCATTATCTGGTTTTTTTCTTTCAAAATGAAATCATTTACTGCAGGTGTCAATACATTCTTTCAATTTCTCTTGTCTACTTCAAAGTTTCCTTCGGAAACTGCCTTTTTGCATTAACCCTAAATGTTAAAATAAAATGACTGACATAATTAGGACATAAAACAATGCATCTCCTCTTCAGGGTTGTTTGCACAGAGTGGCTGATTTGAAAGAACTGATTTTTACTAACATAGTACTTTTTCATGTGCTAACAAGCTTACCAACCGACTTCAGTTCCCAAGTGCTGCTAAATGTAACACTAAATTTGCTGCAGTATCCCCGGCAGAGTCACAAAGTTAAGCATATGTCAGAATTTCTCCATGTGTTGTTTTTTTGTGGATTGTTTTTTTGGGTTTGGGTTTTTTTTTTTTTGGTCTCGATGAGCTAAAACCTTCTCCAAGTTGATTCACATAATGAAACTTCACTCACATCTCTTATCATCTGTCAATTCTTTACTCCTAGTGACATGTCCTTGTACAAACAATCCTTCAATTTGTTTTGGAGAAGAAAGTGTCTCTTTTTTGGGGAGGGAAGGAAGATCTTGGTAATAGTTCAGGTTGTATTTGTCAGCCCTCTTCCAAATGTTCATGCTCTGACCCTCCTGCATGTCCTGTTCCAATACCGACATCCTATACATTAGTAGATTTTTCCAGTGCTCGAGGTTTTATTTTTAGCAAACACACAAAGTTATTTTCTCTTTAAAAATATTTAATTCTTCCACACTGAAAACACACAAAGGAAAAGACTTTGCAACTACGTCCATTTTGATTATCGGAAAGGATTCTTATTCTCCAGGTCCTCAATTCCCCAATATGAAGTAGTCACAAAATCAAACTCTGCAGGGTTTTTCCTTCCCTCTCAAAAATCGAGCAGACTGGATCTAATCAGCCCTTCCAATTACTGACAGAAAGGAAAGGTATCACAAAAACAAACTAATCACAAGTATGTTAAGAAACATAAAATCCAAGCAAGGATAACACTATTTTGAACAGGATCCCCTTTCCCTTCAGTTACAGAGCTTATGCCAACACCATTTTTCATTTTAGTCTCAAATATAAGGGAACAACTTGCTTTAGGGGAAAAAGAAATAAAACTTTAAAAAAGCAGTTACCTCACATCACAGTAAATTTCTGTTAACTATTCTGCTTCCCTCCCTCACTTACAGAGTCTGCTCTCCCTGCAGTTGAGCATTTTTTCTTACAATTCAGCCAATGGAAAACTGTCATCATCATTTGTCACATACCACCTTCAATAAAGGCATGTTTTTCTTCTCCCCCCTTCAAATGCAGAGTTCCAAAGGCAGAAATACCTTCTGGAAACATACTCAGTTTAACTGTGTACCACCTGTTCTGATAAAAAATCAGAATAGCATTCCCTACCATCATGTAAACTCCAAGGTTATCAGCTGCTCAGCATCTTCAGTACCAAGCAGGAGGAGTGCAGAGGAAGCTTAGCTGATCCAAGAAGCCTCTTGGGCTGTCATAGCATGAATATGCCCATAAGACTTTTTTTTCCCAACTAAGTAACCCAGATAATTTAAAAACACAAAACTAACAAAAACTCAAACCAACAAAGCCCAAAGAAACCCTCCATCCTCATCAGATTTTATTTCTTTACAGTTTTAGCCAACAAAGCTGTGACAGTCTCTGTATAATGATATTTAGAAAGCAAGGAAGCCTAAGTCTATAGCCCAAAGAAACCCGAGATGAAAATAAACTAGGAATCCCAACAACAGGCTTTACCTGATTTAATAAGCTAAATGGATGCAAGAACATGCATGCCATACAACCCACTGTTGGCAGCAGGTTTAAAATGGCAAGAGGAATTATTTGCACATAGTTTCTCCAGAAACTGTGGGTGGAGTGGGGCGCTGAAGGTGGTCATTAGCAGGTACCTCGAGAAGAGAGAAAATAGGAAAAGCCTACCCTATGGTAACATCTCACTCAACATCTCCCCAGACTCCAGCTATGGTAGGATCATGTGGTTTCTTGAGACAGCTCTGGTCTTTTACACACCAGCCATGGATGGATCTCTCCTCCACACAATCTCTGTATCTCCCTTTGAACCCATGTAAACTGACTCATTTTAAAAGATGCTGTGAGCAGAGGAAATGACTACGCCCCCTGGAAAAGGCGACTGTTACAAAGTGCTGAGATGGTATCAACAGCTCACTACAGAAAGATCAGGCTCTTCCATCCACTCCTGCGCTCCAAGCACAGAGGCCCCTTCCACCCTTCCCTTGCACCAGCTGCAGTGCTTGGCTGAGCCTTCCATTCACTATTTCACTGCTCACTGTATACTGGCGAAAGTGAACACTCTTCTCATGACCTCTCCATGCAGAGTACAGGATGCTCATATCCCTATCACACAGTTCAAGATACTCCCACAGGAGAAAGATCCTTAACACTTAGACTTAAATCTGCTTAAGCATCTAATTGATTAATTTTGTGAGCATGTCACTTTGTAAACCTGCATTGAGAATGAACTAATATATCCTCAATGCACTGGCTGTTCTTTAACTATTCTTGTTCAACAGACAAGAACTGTTAAGCCTGTTCATCTTTAGGAATAAATACACTGATTTTTACCTGGACTATCCCCAAAGTCAGTAATACGAATGATAAAATGGAAGGGGGAAATGTTTCAAATCCCTGTGCCCAAACGTTGCAATTCTAATTCCTTAGACAGAGCAGCCTCCCAGAGCAGAGTTCCCAGTCTTCAGAGACTGCAATGCAGAAGTGTCAGATATCACTGCTGTGAGCGATCCCTACTTAATGCTCCAGTGCAGGATCACATTTCTCACTAACACGAGGAGCTCTTTCCTACAAGCTCAAGACAAACACTCCACAGCATACCTCTTGTCTATTGGTTCTCATCTGGAGACTTCCTTCCTCTCTCACTGGACCCATTTGAGGAGAGTTTAAAGTGTTCAGCCTTAGCTAGAAGCTGAGGCCTTGCTTACAGCCCACCCAGGAAGCAAGCAAGCTAAAGGAAAGGGTAACATTTTGCTACCACAGCTCAGGGAAACCAGACTGCTGCAAACTGAAGCTCTGCTTTTTCCATTTAGATACCAACAGGTGTGTTGTCAGTAGCCTCCCTTACTTAAAATTGATCTGCTTCCAAAAACTGTTCTTGGTTTTCTAACCTTCTGCTGATACTGAGACCATGCACAGGATCTTCAGTGCAAAAAGGCTTTTTCACAAGAGGTTATTCCACAGTTACACAGCCTCTCAACTTAAAGCGGCCACATTCAAACATAACTAATTTGAGATAAATTAGCTGCATGCTACATATTAGGATGAACTAGGAAGCTCATCACCAGACACTTGATGAAAGATAGGAATTTCTGCTTGGTAAGTAATGTAAGCACTTCAGTGTAGACTGATTAGATACAGACAGGACAGACATCCAAACAGACCAAAGTGTTTTGGTTTTCTTCAGAACAGTCTTGCAACAACAATGGCCATCACAAGTCCTAGATTTTGCCAGAAGCAGAGCAAAATATTTCTTTGAAAGCTTGATCTTTCCAGCAAGTCTATGAGTAGTGGAATCTCTGCAGCTACAATATTATCAACAACAGATGACAGATGTACTGATGTACACATGTGAGATATCTCTTCTGCCACAGAGCCCTCTGGCATGCTCCATCACACTCACAGGTTGCCAAGAGTCTTGGAGCTAAGCAATTCCTTGCTTTTGTAAAACAGAAATAAGAGTCAAAGATTTAAAACAGACCAGAATCTTCTGAGTAATCATCATCGTCAAAGAAACAACTGCTATAAATAGCAAAACTATTGGTTAAGCAAAAGGCAATTTGTCTCATCTGTTATTATTAAGCCACAATCAGTAGGATACTTAATAGCATATCTTTACACCATTTTGCATTAGCCTCAAGTGAGCCAGCTACAGAAACCTCCACAAACTGCAAAAACCAAAGGGTTATATATTGTTTCAGTGATGATTACAGACAGCTCCTGTGACCTGACAAACAAATACTCAAAAGTTGAGTATTCTGCACACTAAACACCATAATCCAGAGAAAGAAATACGGAAATTTTATGGAACTTCTTGACAAAAGTAACCACCTTTCCTTTGTGACATCCAGGAAACTCTCTTTGGCGCTTGGTAGAAAAATAAATCAGACTTTCAATACCATGAGGGGGCAGGGGGTGTTTGGTGTGGAGTATCTGTGCAGGGGGCAGCGAGGTACTGCCAGAGCACAGACACAGGATGGTGTAACAGGATCCAATCCTGCCCTTCCTGAAGCTGGGGGTACCAGCAGAAAGGCCCAGCAGGAACCCTCCACACCACTGGTCTCCTACCTCAGTCAAACACTGCTTTGAGGTCTCAGGTGGCCAACATAAAGGTGAGTAAAGCCAGATACTAAGACGGACTAAAATCCTGTTTAACCCTTTTGGAAGCACTGATATGTCTGGACTTATGAACAGCCTGCCTCCTGCTGCAGATGAAGCCTGTGCTGTGCTTTTTTGTTTGTTGGAGTAGGATTATCAAAACTTGTGCAGCAAGGTGGAGACAGAAGTAAGACACCTTAGAGAAAGGTACAAAGCGGACTATGCTGCTTCATTTTGTCTGTGAGTTTTTGTACACTCTAAGGGAACATGCTTAATGAACAATTTAAATAATAAAATTCCCATTTTTCTACCACTTCACAGCACCAAGGTCTCTTTACAAAGAGGAATACACCTTTCTTTTAGATGTCCCCGAGGGATGAAAGGCACACAGCACCATAAAGACCATTCCGAAATTTAAGTTATAATACAAAGAAAAGTGCCAATCTTTCCACACTTAAACAGTTAAGAAATCACTGTTCTTCAGTGTTACAGGAAAGCCTCTGCTCCTGCTAAGTTCTGGAAAGAATTCACACTTCAGAAGGATTAACAGGGGTATGAGGCAAGGCAAACAAAAGGTTACTAAATTGTCTCCTCTGATGTGATGGCTGAGGCCAAAGTTTGTTTCTTACTTCACTTTCCCCTTCCAGCTAACAAGCTTAATTTACTAACTGTGCCAAGAGAAAGAACTGTTGCTCTATTAATGAATTTCCAAAAAATGCATGAAAAAATGTTTCGCAGCTTCCCTGGCAGTCACTGTGTAGACTGTGCAGCTAGTGAATCAGACTTCACCAATTTTTTTGCCAAATATTTTACACAACATTTTTTTACAGTGCATATTAGATGGCATAATTCTTAAAGCTGGTAATTGGTTGTTTTTTTCCTCAGCCCCTTCCCTGAAATTAATAATGGATGTGGGTTTTGGCAGGGACTGGGTACATACTAAGAAGAAACCATGAGTGTGAATGCTTTGAAGTAGTACAGGGAGTACTTTCTTGTCAATTACAAACTTGACGAAAATTTTAAGTACTCCTACATAGTGTCTGAAATGTTCTCAAAAAGGAAAAAAATTGTTCTCCTCTTCTGGCAGTTCCAAAAGTGTAAAACCAAGATGGTAATTCACTTACCAAGAAGAATAAAATGCAAACATGCACTTGAAAAACTCAGGTATTTGCCACCTAAAACTTTTACTGACAGAGTACATTGATGAAAGAACTTAAAACACTTGTGCAGTGTAAAAGTGACAATGGTTAAAACAAATCAGTGCCAAATCTGCTTCCACAACTGCCAAGATAAGGTCCGTAAAACAGATACTCAATCTGAAAGGAGCTCTTTCCATAACTGCTACAATCAATATTACAGAAACATGAAAATTAGTTTCACTTGTACTTTCATTAGTCTAACATCATGTATTTTCTACAAAAATACTGCCACCATGAGTCAGGTCAGACATAAATCCCACTCCGCTTCTCACACTCAGAATTTACTCACTTAATATGGCTACATATCATGAACTTTCAAACCGCTGCACAAAACAAGAGGTTTCTAAGTGCTTAGTGAGAGTCTATCAATTTCAATAAAATCTGAATAGTTAAAGGGAGGCTTATTTGAGAGAAACAACATTTGTGACATTTTCAATTATTGGCTGAACATCTTAGAAGAATATTACAGGGCTTTGCTAATGTCTGATTTTAGCTAACTAGCACATTATAGAATAAACAGGTAGGCAGCCACAATTCCACCTTCAAAACATTACTCAGATTATAACCTGTCATTTGGAGATGCTACAACTGCCATAAGTATTTAGCAGCTTCTTAATATCATTTTAATGCACTGAACAGAAGCTACAAGAATTCTGGTATTCAATGTCCCCCAGGTTTGAATACTGAATACAAGCCAGAAAGTCACATACAATTTTTAACCTGATTTTGCATGGCAAGTGTGTATCAGAAAGGGTTCACTGCTAGACAAAGCTTGTGCTAAATTCCAGTTCTAGTCACTTTCTCAGTCAACCACAAGCTCAGAAGCCAGAACAAAGACATAACAACTTCTGCTGATCAAGCTTAACAGCTACAATAACACCTGTGCTTGGAGAAAGGAGAGAACAACCAGTGAGCCCTACGAACTGCATGTAGGGCTTCAATTAAAATACTCCATTCCACGACCACCTGAGTTAGTTGTATCTACTTCTTTGACAGCTGAGACCGTGAAAAGAGACATTGTTAAATGCAATAAAATACAGGCACTTCGAGGCAAGAAACAGAAAACAAGAAACGTAGAGGACTAAGGCCACATCCAAAAGTTAATCCCATTTGCCCAAGGGGAGGAAAGCGTATGAGGACCCAAGTGAACTAAAGCTACTAGTGGTTCTGAAAAGCAACAGTCATTCTCAGCATGCAATATCCCCTGACTCTATTTTCCGTTTTTTCCTGCATTATTTTAGAAGTCAAAACCAGGCAATGTAAGGGTGTGAACAAATATACCTTTACAAAAATACACCAGACTAAAACAAAACCCCACTATATAACAGGACTGTAATTATTTCAGTAAAAATAACTCCCTATCATATGTAGAGAACTCAGGGTGGGGTGACAATTGGAAAGGTCCAGAAGGGTGGCACAAAACACCCCATGCTCACCTCTATCTCTCGGAGTTTGGCACGCTTTTCTTCACTCATTTCTGAATATTTGACTGATGACTTGGATTCGGGCATTTCCTCTTTAATAGGATTGGAATACATGTGTTGTTCTTCTGACTTAGAACTCTGAGTGTCTTCTTCATCTTCACTTTCTTCTTCTTGACTTTACAGAAAACATACAGAACTAACTAAGATGTAACAGGTATTTTAAGTATATATGAAATATACTACTTCTCCTACTTAGTTTCCATGATTAGTTACTAGTTCTGAAATATATTAAGTTAGATTATGTAAAAGTCTGCAGCTACAAATTAGTCTCCATCTGGGAGACAGATAACTTTCTCATTTAATAAATTGTTGTTATTTTTTATTACTCACACAATTTATACTTTTCACAGAAACAGAGTGCAGAAGAATTCATGAATTTTACAGTCATCAAATACAACTCTACCTCAGCTACTGAACAAACCCATTCCCTCAGGAGAATCTCAAAGTGCTGTAATGGAGCTTTTCAGATATATTAAGTTTAATGGAAGAACAAAATTTACTACATTTGCTTTTGGGAGATAAACCTGAGAGATGGCAGATACCCAAAATTATATTCCCAGGCTGGCCACTAGAGTGCTGCAGGACTCCATGCAATGCAGGAAGTATTTACAGCATTAACTAACAGATGTTCTCAAAGACAACTCAAAACCAACTTCTGTTGGCATGGAGCCTACCAGCATCCAACAAAACACCTCAGAACATGACTCACTGTGCTTGTCTCAGAAGCAAAAGGCAGAGATTTAGATATATTCATATACACCTGATAGCAAGATATCCATACTACTACCTTAGTTCTTACTATTTGATGTTAAATTCTCAAATCAGCATAACAACTCTACCAAAAGGTGTAATTTGTCATGTTAGAAAAAAATCATGGGGACTGAAAGCATGCTGCACTAAAATCCTGACTTTTCTCCATTTTCTTATTTTCCTACTTTCAAAACTTCATTTTTGTTCTACTCATGTAATAGATATCTATCTTATAAGGAGTTCCAAAGACACTCAACCTTAGATACATAAAATAAGTATGTTTTCATCAGAATGGAAAAGTATTTACTTTTGAATTTCTTCCTCCTCAGATTCTTCATGTTGGTCAAAAAGCTCCCACTTAGAAGTAGTAACAGCTAGAAGAGATAGCAGGATAATTTTAACAACAAAAAAAGCTACCACTTGATCTGAAAATTAGTATTTGTAATATAATTATAATAAGATGTATAGTATATAAGATATAATAAGAAGTACAATGTGGTAAAACTTACCAGCATCTAGCACTTAATACAGACTTTCTATTTCACAGAAATATTCAAACCAGCCCATTATCAGAATATTTACTATTCACCGAGCTATTCACTCACATTGTGTATCACATTTCAGTAAATCCTTCAAAAGCAGGCAAGTATTTGTCCGTTTATAAAATATTATCTTTCAAACCAAGATTTTAAAAGACTTCTAACTACAAACACATTTTTTTTTTGTTTTCAGTATTTATTCTTAATGAACTGGAAATTACTTTTAAAGGTTGATAGATTATTGAAGTAGAATAACTGCAACAGAATACAGTATTTTCCTTTTTGGTTAAAAATTCAGTGAACAAGTTACAACAGAAAATCCCACTATGTTACAACATGAATTCCATTAGCATTTTAGCACAGATCAGCTGAAAATAATCATTGCTTAAGTGACATTATGGTTTCAGTTTACTTCAGAAAAGATACTGTCAAAACTAACCTTGGGCTTCCAGTTCCGATTCATCCACTGCTTCCCACTTCGAAGGGGCAACTTTAAATATAGGCTCATTCTTTTTTGAATCTTCAGTTGTATCCACTGGTGGAGAAAGAGACACAGAAAAATAACTTACAAAGCTCTTTAGAAGTTGAAACGGAAAAGTACTAAGATAACAATCAGAATTAAATAATGAAACAGATGATACAATGTTAGTATCTGCAAAGAAAGAAACCAGGTTTTACATCCCAACATGTATAACATCAGAAGACACCTCCTGTGTTTCTGAAGCAATTAAGTAGAGCAAATTGAAATTAATCAACTCAACATTTTACAAAGCTACATGCCAGATCAGTTCTAGGCTGTATTTCTAAAAACTCCAGAGGAAAAAAAGATCAAGGATTGAAGATTCAATCTGAAAGTTGAAACATTTCATACAAGGAACTCCATCAAGATCATCATCCAGTGATTTAATTGGGACTCCATCCAGATCATCAATAGGAGCAGCATCAATAGGAATTCCATCCACATCTTCTAGTGGAGCACCATCGAGCTCTTCCTCAATGGGAGCACCATCAAGATCATCCGGTACTTCCTGAAAGCAAATAATATGTAATTATTTCACGTACAAATTTACATTGCTTTTCTTTACTTCTCCAATTATTAAATAATTTCTTTTTAAAGAAGCACTTTTATAAATATCAAAGCCTCAAAAATATCTACTGCAACAATTTTTGCTAACAAGTATAGTTGCTTATTCTAGAGTAAATAACACGACAATATCTTCCTATAAAAAATTATAGGCAAGAACTTAGAATTTGTCCACAATGTACTGAAAGGAGGTCAATAGGCTTTCCAATACCTATATGCAAAAGAAGAGCTATTAAATTGAAGTATAGCTCAAAATCAGCCAATTAGAGTCAGATAAATCACACTTACATGATATGAAAGTTTCCCCAAGACCAGCAAAATGAACAACTGACAAAAATGGCCTATTTAGCAGGAACACCAATTTAAGGAACACACAAATTATAAATACAGCTGTGTATTCTAACTTGTTAGGTACAGGCACTGTCCTTCATACGTGTGTGTTCACCCTGCTCTTCCATTCAGAGGAATCAGCTGCCCTTCCAATTATACTACAGGCCTCCTTCCCACTGCTCTGGAAGGCATCTTTCCACACAGTTCCAATGCCTGAAACTCCACTCAGAATTCAGAGAGAGATATTACAGAGTATTTCCAACACAAAGGAAATACCTGTCATTCTGCACTAGTCTTTGCTCTGAAACACTTTCACAATGTAACTCCACCACAGCACTCATAGACAGATTAAACAGTATTTGCTTTTGAAAATGTTACACCTCTGTTTAGGAGCAAGGACTTGAAGGAAAGACAGGTTTATTCACCCTAAAAGAGCGAAATAATCCTTGCCAGCCCTATTTTATATTATCACACTTTTTCCCATCTGCTAGCATAGATCCTGAGGCCACTTACCTCCGTTTCTTTATCTTCCATGATATTTACAAGTCCCAAGAAAATATTCTGTAGTTTGATCAGAAATGGTTCTGGATAGATTGCCCAGTCTTCCCATGCTCGGAAGCATGTCATCACTCGTTGCTAGAAGCAAGAGGAAAGAAAAAAAGCTAAAACATTTGTATTCAAGAAATTTATTTCTTCGATGGGAAATAGACCACAGAGAACTACTACTGTAGACAACTATTCCTAAGTAGTTCCACACTGAAGTATATTGCAATGATACCATGCTGGGCAAGACTAGTAATTTTACAAAAATATGTATATAGGAACTACATTTTAAGAAATCTCACTTGGGTTTCATTTTCCTTTTAAATTCCTATTACATTATCCATTTTGGCTGTTGCCTATTCTATCCTGATAGTAAATTTCATTCTGCCCCAATGTTTGAAGCAGGTGCCTCCACCAAATGTAAGAGAAAATACCTTTTTGTAAAATAAAATAACTAAAATTAACATTGGCTTATACATATTATTGAACTGAAGTTGTGTTCCTACTTCCATTTTGTTCAGCCTGGAGAAGAGAAGGCTCTGGGGAGACTTTAGAGCCCCTTCCAGCATCCACAGGGGCTAAAAGAAAGCTGGAGAAGGACCTCTTACAAATGCAGGTAGTGACAGGACAAGGGGGGGATGGCTTTAAACAGAAAAGAGGGTTGGATTAGATTAGCTGTTATCAAGAAATTCTTCAGTGTGAAGGTGCTGAGGCACTGGCACAGGTTGCTCAGAGAAGTTATGGATGCCCCACCCCTGGAAGTGTTCAAGGCGAGGCCGGATGGAGATCTGAGCAACCTGGTTTAGTGAAATGTGTCTCGGACCACGGCAGCAGGTTGGAACAAGATGATCTTTAAAAAGTTCCTTCCAACCCAAATAATTTTATGATTTTTCTTCTTAAAAAGCATATTTGAAAAGATGTGTTTCAGTTCAAGTTTGACACTCTAAATGTAACTGAAAATGCGGATATACTAAAAAAAATCTGCCTCTCTTTATCATATAATTTAACAAAGGTTTAAAATAGCAGATAACTAAAGCTGATTCTCAATCTAGAGCAATTGAAAGCAGAAAGATTGAGGACAACCAGGATGAAGACCTTAATACAGAAAAACTAACTACACTGTAAGCTTTGTATTTAAAGCTTCTGACTGAAAAACAAAATGAAAAAAGAAGCGGGGGGCACCATAGAAACAGAAGGAACAGCGTCAAGCATGAGAAGCAGAGAGCATTTGACCTCAAAAATCACTCTCAATTACCCATGGTCAGACTGCTTATCAGAAATCTAAAATAAAGCCTGACACAAAAAATGTTTAAAAGTAACTTTGTGCTGTTCTGCCCAGGAGTTTCTTCCCACTCTGAGCACTTCCACACAAGTTTACTTCTGAATTTGAAATACAGCTGGCCCAAAACCAGTAAGAAAGCTAGAAGGCCTTGTCTGCAACTCAAGTGATAGATATCCTCTCAACTCCACAACTGTAAATCTACTGGTACACTTCAGCTGGCAGATGCTCATTTCCTTCCTTAATTTCAAGGCTATCTTTGCAAAAGAGAAAACCTTTTAAAAATATTCTTTTTAAAGCCTAATTAGGGACCTTGATGTCTAAGCCACCTATCATAGTATGCAATCTCTTGGGCAGGAATATCTATTTATATGACTTCTATGTCATGTAAATAACAATGAAATACATACCTTGAAATTTTCAGACTGTAAATGGCCTTGTATTGTACGGTAAGTAGCATTGAGATCAGAGAATATCTGACATAATTTTGTTTCAAAACTAGAATTAAACATATACATTTCTTTAGTTAAACTTCGTAATATATGTTTTCTGGACATACATAATTCATGAAAATACCTGGGACACAGGACTCAAAAGCACAAGGTTCTGATCCTTACAGTAGCCATGAACTGAACTATAAAGCAAATATGATTACTATATATTAAATCACCTTGGACAACAACAGAACTGTGAAGGGAGATCTTCACATCTGCTGCAGTCTCTTTATACACCCTGGAAAGATTGGAGGACGATAAAAGGAGTTTTACAACCTTAAATAGAATGAAAGAATTGTCTCAAAATTCAATCTGAAATTTTAAAAAATTCTTAGTTATGGTTGTATTCTAATTTATTCAGTGAGGCCCTCAATGAAAGCACAGTGAGCAACAGCTGCCCAGCTTCCCTTGAGCTTCTAACAATGTGCAAAAAATAAACCAGCACAACACAGACACATTGCAACAAGAAACATCAATTGCAATCACTAGAGTTTTGTAACATGCTGAATATTTCCCACCATGCTGTCGTAACATTAGAGACACTCCAGGAACTAGACACAAACATTTAATATGACACAGATACTGTCCCTTGGACATTCTTCCTAAATTCTGCTCACACCTTAGAAATAAAGTACATAATATCCCCTTATACCTTGTCCAAAGTTTATGGAAAGTTAACCCTCCCACATTTTAATAAAAATAAATCTGTTTCAGAAATTTACTTCTTTGCTTGAACTATTTGCTGTACCATATCTTGAATATTATCCACAGGCTCTCTCTGTCAAGAGGCACATGAAGTATTCTCACCTTTGGTCCCTTGCATAGGGCACATACATTTTTTGCATTACCAACATGCTACATTTTCATGCAAACAGATATAAATACTATCAGTCTGTAATAGCAGTAGCACAGAGAAGTGCAAATTTCTCTACAACCACATTTATCCAGAGATGTACATACAGAGATGAATACAAGCAGGATTTTTTTAACTACCAATCACCTAAAATATTATACTTACAATTTTCTATAGTAGGAAGCATTGGCAACTTTAGCTGAAGAGTTGTATAACACATCTGACACTAGATACAATCTTGCAATCTACAATAAAAAATGGTCAAATGAAGATGACTCCAATTTAAATTATCCTGAAAATAAAGGCATTTTCACACAAAGAATACAAGATAGTTTAAACTGTCTGGAAGTACCTAATTAGAATTAAGTGTAGCACAGCTATATTATTAATAAACATGCTAAGACACAATTAGCCCCCTCTTATGCTATAGGGAACTAACTACTGTAACGTATTCCCACAGCATTACAAAGGAGAATCATGGCATTCCAGTTTAAATTGCCTCATCTGATCAGATCATTTCAATCTTTTCAATTTCACAGTAAGGCAGAACATTATTTACAAGCAACTCCAGAAAGAATAAAAATATGTAACAAAATTCCACAAGAAGAGATCATACTTAAATTCAAGTCCACGTTTTAGTACAAAGCCTCAATACTATCTGAAACTTATGAAATAGTGCTTGTAAATTACATGCACCTGCTAAGTGAGCTCCTCCCCCAAGATACAAGATTATTGAAAATCTCCACACCTTCTTAGGAAGAGGAGTCTTGAGAATGGACAATGACTCTGTAATGCAGTCCACAATTTCTTCAGCAGCTTCCGCATTATTTAGACAGAAAACCATTGCGTCACCAATATCGTTCTTCCGAGGTGTTAATCCACGCAGAATTTCCTCTAGTTTGTCCCTCTGTCTGAAATACCAGGAATTTTAATACTGTCAATATAAACTACTTTTGTACTAAAGTATTTTTGGGCCTTTACATTTAATGGTTTTTTGGTTTTCCATCTTTAGAAGAAAAGCCATTTTCAGTATTTTTACATTCTTTTGCCTGAGTTCTTTCAGTGGTTCATGAATTTTTGTGTCCATATTACATAAAGTGCAAAAAATTCTCACTCAAGTCTTGATTACATACAGAAATCAAGGAAAAATAGCTGAGAAATACCTAATTAAGCACATCAGTATCTCTAATAAAGTAATTATCTTTCTGGATTTAGCTTAGGCCTAAACCAAATGGATAAATCTAAAGCATGCAAGTCATTTCTGCTACAGAATAAGAAACACTAAATTCAGAAAACTAGTAAATAAACAACTACTTCACATTTTCCCTGACCTCCATATGCAGAGAACATGTTTAAAAGAATCTCTTTTTGAGCCTTTCCAAAAGAAGGTATGAGAAACAAACTGTGTATTAAAACGTACAGAAGCATGACTGGTATAGTAACTATGGTGAGAAGAATAAAACAAGAAAAGAATTCCACACATTTTGGAAAATTGCTAGGAACACATCAGAAACAACAGCAGCAAAGTTAAGAAAAGGAGGTCTCCATTTCCACTACCACAGCCATCTCCAGCACAGTGACAATTCACAGCAAAGAACTCTGATATCTCTCTCTTCCTGTTTATTAACAGCTGCTCCCAATTTTAATTTCTGATGAACAGCATCAGTAAAGTTTAAGATTACAGCAACTATTTAGCTCATGAGGTCATAATGATGTTGAGAAAAGTGCTACATATCATCACCTACAGACAGCAATAGAAAATGGGGAAGAACACTCAGCTTCCCAATCCCTTTCAAATTAAAGGTTAGTAACAGTTGGAATGAAAGGTTCAGTGATGACAAATCTAACCAAATCCAGAACACATCAACAAGTATGATCGGAAGCACTGAGGTGAAGAAACACTTACTCTGACATATACAGAATACTATGACAAGCATGACAACTTACGGGATGACACATTAAAATTATAGAAACACAATGGGTAAACCCAGGCAGACTAGCTATCAGAGCAGCACCGTAAATCACAGGTAGTACATACTCTTCCTTAAGTGCACCCTTCTTGTTCGGTTCCTCCACAAATGCCTCCGTTTCTTGCTCTTCTGACATCCCATGCAAGTATGGATTCAATGGTGGTGGCCTCCAAAAGGATCCATTTTTGAACATACGGAAATCTTCTGTCCTCCACTTGGTTGGAGCATCCCCCTACGAAAAAAAGCGGAAGTATTTTTACTTTGGTGTTATCTTACTTCACTATGCCTGAAGCTATGAATTATCACTAAAATTCTACTTGCCTGAAGAATTGAATAAAGCTTCCATCTATAATACACATGGGCTGGAGTCTGGTTTTCAAATAAAAACCTAAACCAAAGAAGAAAGAAAAGACACAAAGCATTTTACAAATTTTGAACTGACACAAATTCAAAGGAAGCAATAAAAAAAAACAAAACCAAACCCTGTTCAGAATTCCACCTCAGCTGCAGAGTGAACACAAGGAGCTGAAATCATGTACACCCACAGCACAGCCACGCAGAACATGTGCAACTGCTCCACACACACACATGCAATCTGCAGAGAGCAGAACTCCCCAAAGGCACAGCACTGCTCAGAAGTTAAAAGTAGAACAGAGTGAGAAAGAACAACTGTGCAACCTCACAGCAAAGCAGAAGAATCAGTGCAGAGTCACTACAGGAGTCACTGCAACCTCAGCACAAGTGATGCAGGAGCTTGCATTTACACAGTGAGGTGACTCATCAAATACTGAATGACCTCAAGTTTTCCACCAGTAAATTGTCTGTCACAACACTGGCAACATCAGATGGAGGATATGGGGGACAAGCAGCCCATTTTTAATGGCCAGGATATTTTGACCTGCATATTTTCTCACCTTGTATATAAAAATCATAATGAAGCACTTCAAATTTACTGCAAATAAAACACTGCTAAAAGGTCATTTAGCACTTCCCTGAAAACCTTTTCAGAGACTGCATTTCACAAGAAATTTGGAAATTGATACTTTTTTATTCTATTAATGACAAGTGCTGGAAATTCTCAAAACTTCCCTATGTCAGCTGAAGTTTTAATTCTATTTGCACTGATATAGAAGAAAAATTCCTCCCAGCTCTTGCTAAAGGTTAGAAATTAGGCTCCAGGAAGAGTGGACTTTACATTGAGTTTGTCTGTTTGGAGAAGGGGGGAGGATTTTTTTCTTTTTTCAAAATGTATGCTACTGCTTCCACTGATGACTGTGAATACCTCAGAAAAGTATGTTTAAATGTTATTTATTTAAATATTTAGGAAAGTATTACATAGTGTGTGTGTGTGTACTATTTTACTTACTTATATGTACACATTAGTAACAGCTGGAATAAAAATGCATTCTTCCTTATAAAAGGATAATACAGTCATTGGTGCAATTTGTAAAGTTTAAATCTGCACATAAATACAGCAAAAGCCAGTCTTATTAGTATTTCAAGAATACAAAATATTAACATCAGTGAAAACAGCATGGTGTTAGTTCCAAGTGAAGCACTGTAATAAGCACCTGAACATTGGGTTGTTGATTTCTCGGTTCATGATCATGGCTTCGAACATGGGCCCTTCCCGAACCACAAACTCTATCATTCGATGTATCAAAGCGAGCAAATTCCTACAACAACAACACAGTTAAAGAAAAATTGATTCAGACCTAACACTATATAAAACTACACTCCACCTAAGATACTACAACTGTGCAGGAGATTATTTTGCTGTATTGTTAAGAAATCTGCATAAAAGATAAGGTAACATGGAACATATTATAGCTTTGCATCACAGACACTGGCATTCTAAAAATCAAACCATGCCTAGCAGTGGTGGAGTAAGAATTTAAGAGACCTCCTTCCTGATTTTCCACGGCTTAGCCTACAACCATGTCTTGCTTAGCAGAAGCCTGATACACAAATAGGGGCACCTGAACACCAAAGTACAATTAACTATCAAAAACTAAGCCCTCATCTACATTGTCTAGAAATAAGACTGAAGTGTTAGCTGAAGTTCTACAGGGGAACAAGTGGCTGAATATTATGCCCAAAATAGCACACACATATTCAAGAGAATCTGCATTCAGCTTTCAAACTATTCAAGTATGAAAGGAAAAGCAAATAGCCTTCTTGATGCCAAACAGGGCAATCGTTTTATTAAATTTAGATAATCTCTTTTTGGTCAAGACTCAACGACTGGCATAGAACACAACTGTCCATCATTTTGTGTCATAACCATCCCATGTTCCCTCCCCCTCATACACCCATGAGAACCAAATCACAATTTAAAAAAAAATAAAAATCTGTTATCACTTCATTCAGCACTACATCCTGAGACAGGCAAGAAGTGGATGTGAAGTGCACATTTTTCAAGTCCCATCTGAAAATGTAAATTCACTTCTAAGCATGCTAACAGGAGACAGTCATAAAAGCTTTATAAAAACCAGTGATAGCCAGTTTCCAGCCCTTTGGGATTTTATGGAAACAGGGTACTGAATTTTTAAAATAGATTACCTAAATACAACAAAAGCTTCACAGCACGTGTCCTTTGAATGTGATGCAAGCCAAAAAAAAATACTGATTTTTACATTTTTTGTTTTCTTAGATGTAACAAATGGATAGTGGTTCTTTACATGTAATTCATTAGATTTCCATTTAGCTCTTTTAATTCCAAAATTGCTACACTGTAAAGTTGCAGAACTTTCTATTACTTCTTAGCAATGAGGTGACTATTTTCTACCATGAGTATTCCAAGTTCTGCCACAGATATATGCACTAGATTTAAAAAAAAATCAACTTAAAAACATAGTAATAGAAACCTATCCCTGCCAACTGCAAGTGTTGTCTTGAACCATCCAGCACTGAATCTACATTTGCCTCAAATATTACACAAATAAAATCAAACAGCTACCAGTTCTATCTTCCTTTTTATAATCCCAGAAACATTGCAAAGAGGACATAGTTTCAACAATTCTGTAGCCATTTTATTTACAGCAGTGTTCTGAAAGTCTAAATAGCAAGACTCTTCTTGTTATATGAACTGTATTTGAAAACATCAGCAAGAAAGAAATCTACAATTATCTTTCAAGCCTCTGAGCTATTATAGTATTTGTTTATTTTAAGGTAAATCCCGTGTGATCACTTCTGGCTTCCTGCAAAATCATCATTGGTTTTCACCTAATTTTTCTTTCATCAAGTAAAATAAAGTTGTGTAAGAGCAGCTTATGCTTGAACAAGAGCATCTGCTTTGTGAAGACCTCCGATGTATGAAAATAGATTCAGCTCATCCTGTATCTGAAAGAGGTTGTCACAGGAATTTTGTTACGTAAGACATGACTACTTGGAAGTGAATTTCTCAGAAAAAACAATTGATTATGCACACTCAAGGTTTGCCGTTTACTAAATACTAAGAAGTATGGGATGTCAAAAAATGGTATTGAAAATTTTTAATTAAAGGTGAATAATTAAATGTATCATCCCACAGAAGTCAGTCAAAATTTTTGTATGATGGGATGCCCTGTGTAATGGTCTTAGCAATTATCATTGGCAACTTCCAAAATTATCAGGAAAAGAATCATTATAAATGTTTTCAAATACAAATCATTTAACATGAGTTCTTATCATACAGGCTTTTAAAATGCTACAGTAAATAAAATGGACACATCTTTGACACCTACTCTGTGAGCACTGTACAGTTTTACAAGTACTTGTTCTACTACTCAGTATGTTTCTCAAATCAAGACTCCTCCTGGTCACCCAAATTATTCAAGTCTCTACCCAACAAAAATTGTACTCTCCTAAAATTCCATCAAAAATACAGTGCATTGGAGCATGTACTGACAAGTTTGTTAATGCACTATAACCAGCTTCACAAATCTCTTTCTACCCCCTCCCCCCACGCAAAAAAAAGAAAAAAGGGACTTTGTGACAATTAAGACAGTGTAGTAAAAAAGCGATAGTGCATTATTTTAAAATGTCATTTAGCTTAAGTTGGCCAACAAAAAAAAGGTTTTTCATTTATAAT
>NW_008236622.1:2824679-2842284 GCF_000691975.1 Corvus brachyrhynchos
ATTTCAAGATACTTACCCTTTTATCAGCTAATATTCCACAAAAAGAAAAGTTTGAAAACTGACTCCATAAGTAGCATAAAATACTTACTCAATGTCCAGATTAATTACCTTCTACACAAAATACATCAACTCTTCTAGGGTAAAAATAATGCTACCCAAATTAAAATGTAGGATTTTCTACAAGGAAAACAATTTAGGTACTGCAATTTGGCAGCCAAGAAAAGGGGGGGACGTAGGAGAAAAAAATCCAGGGAGCCTGGAGGGGGAAAATGATAGCCAGATTTTAAGCAGCACTAAATTAACAAAGAGCCAATATACTGTACCCTAACACAGACATGAAACAGGTTCAGGAATTAAGTAGGTTCCCTTGGGCTACAGCAGGGAGCCAGAGAATTTGCAGACTAAGGGCTGCCAAAGTCAGCCTCAACAATGCAAATCTATGAAGCCATTGAAATACTGTCACAGATGTAGTATATAACAATGAGATACGGCCCAGGGTACTGTAAGTTACCTTCTCAAAATCTTCCTTGTTTTTTGGTGGTGGTAACATTGGAGCATTAGGATTCTTCAACCTCTCCCTAGGCTGGGCATTGAAAGGCAGTCCTGATGGAGGAGGTGGCAGGGTATGCTCCATCATGGAAGGCGGAATGTAGATTGGATGTGGTGGTATAGGTACAGCTTTGCCCCAACCCAGCTTCATTTCAAACGACATAATCATCTTGCCTGAAAAAGTGAAAGAAAAAAACCCTCCATCACCATGATGGGATAAATTGGTTCTGCCTCACTTGAGATTTCTCCTTGTTAAGTGCGGCATTTAGGTTTGCCTGCCAGAGTTTACCTTTTGATTCCATTGTTGATTACTGTTATTACATCTATCAGACTACAACACAGGCAAATGAAGGCCTATTACACAAATGTTATTATTAATCTTCCCCCAATGTCTGTCTTCAGGACACTACAGTACACAACTGTTATAGTTTGACAACATTCAGTTGCCAGTAGAACAGTCAAGTGTAAACTAAAATCACTGTCAGACAGGTATGTACTGGAGCCACAGAATACATGTCACTTGTCTGATAAAACAACCTGAAAATGTCTGCAAAGAGAATTACAGCCCTGAACTGAGAAATCAGTTTACCATTTAAATTCTTCAATGCTCTTTCAGCATCTCTCCTGTTCATAAAGGCAACAAAGCCACAATTCCTTTCTCTTGCTCTTTCTTCATCGGTTCTTGGCCACATAATTTTAACACTTGCTAATGGTCCAAAGCGGCCAAATTCTTGACATAACATCTCTTCATTCATCTACATGAAAAAGAGGTAAAAGTTAACATTTTGCCACTGCATTTCTGTGACAGTTGTTCATGTTATTGTCCAAGTGTCAAAATTTTAATTTTTTCAGTTTCTTGAAAAACAATGCTTCATTGATACTCGCCTAATGCAATCTACTACAAAAACAAGAATCTATAAAACTGCACTTTTAACTGAGCACACTCAAATTTTTAAGATATGATCCACCTTGCTTAGAGATATCAATGGAAAAAGAATTTTAACTGAGCTGGTGATTTGTAGTCTAAACCTTAACTTTTCAGCATTATGTACAGAGTATTTATTCCAATGAATATTGCAAAAAAATTCATCTGGGCCCAAACATGCCAACACTGCCTCCTTGGCTCCAAACTTACCTGAGGATTGATGTTTCCCAGATACAGATTTGTTGTGCTTGGATCTCCAACATCATGTGATCCTGGTGCATAATCATCCAGTACTAAAATAATGGAAAAAAACAAGCAAAAAAAGGAAGTCATAATCCCTGCTATGCATTTAAATGACAACATTAAATTGAGTAAGAAAAGAATCTGTATTACCACCAGATGATCTGTTTCTTCTTGAAGGAGCATCCACTGAATATAGAGAAGAAAAATATGTACAATTCAGTCTACAAATCTTGTAGCCCAAACTAACATAAAAAATAACATCTACTTACTTGAACGACGCTGCCCATCTGAATCAGACTGGGGTGGTTCAAAACGACTCAATCTACCTTTTGTTTTGTGCCTTTCATCACGCTCCTCTTGGATTCTACAAAGCAAGTTTAAAGTAAGCAACAACTTAAAATCATTCTGAAGTTTTTATTCTAAAATTTTGAATGAACTTCGCAATTACGAGAATTTTTAATATGAAACAATGAGTTTGTTAAAACTTCCAAATTTCTAGTATGTCTGAATTTCTGTTTCATCAACTGGAATGTATCTATCAGAATTATTCCTCATTCATACTGTCAGGGTATTTCATTCTCAAACAAAATTGACTTGGTTTGAGAAGCAGCTTACAAGAGCAGAAGTAAGAACTGTGCTCTGAAAAAGTGACTCCAACGCAACATCCAACTGCCAGAGGTCCGCTGACCACTCAGGTGGCTTTTCAAGAGGCACACAACTCCTTAGTGTCTATTTATGCTTCTAGCTTTTCTAAGCCTTACTCACAGGCACACCCACATGACTATTTCCAGAATATACTGGATTTCATCTCAGTTTTTCACTCTGAGGACAGTACTCACACAAGGATCTATTTGGCTCCCTGCAGTCTGGCCTTAAATCCTGATATGAAGATACTGTATCCCAGGAATACAAGGCTGGCAGCTCAATTCATTTACACCAACTAAGGAACACGCAGCAGTGAAGCTCAGGCACTCCCCACAAAAGCCACATACAGATTTACAATGTTGTACCTACTGCTTTCTAATGCACACGGATTCATTTGTTTTCCATCTCTAACATCAGGATAAATATATGACACTCAACTGCACTCAATATATGTGCTGCTCTTTGTTGTATTACAATACATTTGAAAGTGAAAGAATCTGCTTTTTCAAGCATTATCCATCTTGCTTTTAATACTAAGCAAGTTGAAATAAGTCTCTAGACTTGAATTACAACTCTTATTTTTGCATTATACAAAAGATCAAGCTCCTCCTACAAATTCCTCTGGATATAGTTTAGAAACACTGACAAAGCTTATTCTTTTCAAGTGTGACAGACATTTCAATTGCCACCAATCTCTCTGCTACACCCCGTACTGGGTTTGCTGGGCAGGTTTTGGTAGTGGGGGGCTACAGGGGTGGCCTCTGTGAGAAGCTGCCAGAAGCTTCCCCCATGTCCGACGAAGCCAGTACCAGCCAGCTCCAAGGCGGACCCAACAACAGCCAAGGCCAAGCCCATCAGCAATGGTAGTAATTAAGCTTAACTAAGTTATTTTAAGCTAATTAGTTATATAATTTGCTGTGGGGTATGCCCAGCCCTCGCCCTGGAGGGATCTCTGCTGAGATAAGAGATTTCGCAATCGCCCAGCAGGACTCCCTGGAAAGGCAACCACTTTGGTCACAGGGAGGAAAGACAGACCTACAATCCTTTGGGAGACACTACGCAGATTTCATCGTAACCCATTGGCCTGTACCCATCCCAGATCCTCTGTAATCCATTGGCCTTTATTGATCCCCTGTATCCCTATAAAAGCAAGCCCTATGGGCCCCTGTGGCGCAGAGAGAGGGCTCCCGTCCCTGGCTCTCCCCTTCGCCGGAGAGGACCCATAATAAAGCCGCCTCCGTGCGGAACCAGCCACACGGGCATCTCGTCTCTCTGGTCTGGCTTGGCCTGGAGGCTGCCCTGCAGAGCTGAGCTGGAATCACGAGCTGATAATCACTGAAGAGCTGACAGTCTCTGCAAGGGCCCTCCTGCCAGCAGCTGAGGGAAGACACCGGGCCTCGGGAAGGCGATTCCTTTCGGGACCATCTCCCCGGACCGGTCACCTCTTCCTGGGTCAGAGCCTCGGACCCCCATCCCTAGCTGTAATAATTTCCCAAGCATTTAGGGGAGAAGAAAAATAAAAACCTTCCTTGGGAAACAGCTTAACAAAAACGATCCTAAATACTGTCTGTAAAACAAGGCAAAAACCTTGGATTTTGTTTATTTACAGTAAAAACTAGCAAACTTACTGCTTTAATTCTTCTTTAAAAAGTTCCAAATTACTCTTTTTCTTTTCCTTCTCTCCTTTCTTCAAAGGCTAAAATTAAAGATATATAAAACAACACTTCAGAAGACAAAATCAACAAAATTAAAAATCATATAACAAAACTTTAGATAATTTCCATGCATATTTTACCCACAGCTTTCAAACCAAGTAAACTACAGGAGGAAAAAAAAACAAAAAAAAAAACCCGAAACAACAACCAAACAGACTTGAAACATTCAGACTGAGCGCTATCAAACACAAAGCTAGAAAATATAAAATTAAGGATAGTTGAAAATAAACTTTGTTACTTGTCATTCTTACAATGCAGCACATGTGATCAAACACTCTCTCTACTACATACACATTTAAAATAACCAAGGCATTTTGTCATTTATTCCATTTGGAAACCAGGATGCTGACTACACCCCTAGCAAACCATCATGCTCTAATGAATTTGACAGATGTGTTTACATATATATGTAAATTATTTTACATATATATATTCAATTATTTTATCCACAAACATTCTACTTGAAAAGAATTTCCTTCTCTTGCTTCCTTTTGGATGTAAATACAGTCTGAAAAAACTGTTACTTATAAACAGTTCAAGATCCTCAGGAAAAACACTCTTGAATGACAAAGAATATGGATACTGCAACACTACTTTTTTTTTCTTTTAACAGTAATATATGTTCCTTAACTAACTCATGTGAAATCTTATCTTCAACAACATTGTTTTTATATAATCAAATTTAAATGAAAACGTTTCCAATAGGCAGACATACAAAATATTTGTGTTACACACTACAGCTTTGGAAAAACTGGACTTCCTACTCACCCCAGGCAAAGTTGTTTGTTTGTTTTTGTTTTTGGGGAGGGTCTGCCAAATAAATAAAATCATTTTTACCTCATTATCTTCAATCACCATTGGACAGGGCAAGTGAGTAAACTGATTGCATTACTTCACAAGTATTTATGAAAAATTTGAAAAGCAGTAATATTCTTACAGTACAAACACTTGCATAAGACAGAACAGAGCTCAGAAAAATAAAAAAATGCTACAATTCATTTCTGTAACTGTAGAGCTTTACACACAATGAAGATCAAAACTGCCATCCAGTAGTACCCCACTAGTCTAAAACTGACATTGTTTTAAATCTGGAGGGAGGTTATGATGGAACTGCCCACAATTACCACATTACATTCATTTCCCACCCTAACAGGCAGCATCATACATGTTTCACTTAACTTTAAAATTGTAGTAAGCTCTATTAAAAGACTTTTAAGACATCAAAGACATTCATTACACATACACAGCAGTAACAGTAATCATATGCAATTATCACTTAACTTGAAGACTCTGTTTGTTCATAGTTCTAATATTTTCATTGCTTTTTATGATGAGCCTTGGTTTACAAAAAAAAGAAAAAAACGAAAAGCCACCCCAAAAACAAAACCAAAAGAACACCCCATCAAACCATACAGAAGACAAAATAAACTAAATAAAGCAAGGTGTTCAGCTTCAAAACTGTGCAAGTTCTAGAACTCAAAGAGGAACTTCTAAAGGGACTTCTCAAACTTCACCCCCCCCCAAAAAAAAACCAAGCCAAACCAAACCAACAAACAAACAAACAAACAAAAAATCAAAGAACCCTACCAAGAAAAACTTGGATCAACACAAAGGTCAATTTATTTTTTGGTTTAAAAAAAAAAATCAAAAACAGATGGTAGCAAGAGGAATTGAGAAGAATTGCTTCTAAAACCTCAGAAATTCTCAGGACTAAAGAAGCTGTTACTTTGCAACAGTCACGAAATCCATATCCATGAGAAGTTTGTCCAAATTAGCAGGAACACAGTAAAAGGGCAGTGCAGTACCAGGTGTACTGTGCCACATACAGGGCTCCTGGGCCTCTGCATTTCATCACCTTCATATCTGCTATAGGTCCAGGCAACTCAAAATGTCCACCTTCTCTCAGTATGTGACACATGCAGATAGAACTACTCTGCAAAGATCACATGGCCCTTTTCCTAAGCACTTCTAAATACATCAGGATGAAGTTAAGATTCAAGTAAGAAACTTACAGGCTTTTTGGTTTCTATCATTAGGAGGGATGGAGGTTTCTCATTAGATGGCTGACTTGGTTGATTTTTTTGATCTGAGAATCGGGACGAAGGTTTATAGATTTTACCCCGTTTTTCATCTGTTTCATGCTCCTCTGAAATTAAAGGCAAGTTAAAAGCAAATTTTATTAACTAATGCTGCACAACACTGTTCATTAGAAAGAATGCTGTTCTTTAGTTTTGGTCATTCAATTCAATATATTATTTAATTTTTAAAAAGCTGATAATACGAATTTTACATAATTTAACATCTTTTACTATGAAGAAAAAGAACTTAAGATCAGGTATTCTCAACCAAAGCACTTTTTCCTCTTATGGTTAAAACACAAATCACGCCACTGCCTACCTCAGTCAAAGCATGAGGTAGATTTTAGCATCAAGTTTTCTTTTCTGCTTCCAATGTAACGTATTAATTTTAAAATGCAATTCAAAGCCAACCTTCATCTTTACTCAAAGCCAAATGACCCACCACCTCCAAAAAAAGATTAGTTATACCTTTAGATGCATTAACGATTCCTCCTCTTACAAATGTTTTCACTTTATTACCATCACCTCCTTCAAAGGCAGCAAGGAATTCTTCATAGATTTCTGCAGCAGCCTTCTCATCCTCCTACATAGCAAATGTTAATCTATTTACTATCATCACAGAACAACCTTCAATAGACAGTTACTCTTAAATTAGCTATGTGACATTCCTTTTTATTTTCTAGAGTTCAAGCTACAAACTGCATCAAAGGAGTTTCAAATTTAGACAATTCAAATTTTTGAGAAATGTGGGCAGAACACAGCACATAATACGCTAAGCCAGTGAGGCTGTGTGCTCCACTATGCCTGTTCCTTTCCAAGAGTTTACATGGCCATTTAACATTCAAAAGATGCCAAACAGAATAGCTCAAATCAAAGGCTTATGAGCCTGCAGCTTTGCTGGCCTCAGCATGACAGAACAGTGCCCATTCCATCTCAGCCTTTACAATCAACCCACATGGCTGAACGAGATCAACAACAGGATCACCTTTCTGTATTTCCCCGAGAATAAATTAATTCAATGACTTAAGCTGAGACACTAAATTTAGCACTATCATGATCTTCAGGCCAGTATTTCCAACAACTCAGCAGAAGATAAGCCACTAGAATACAGTACAAGTTGTGCATATAAAGTTCAAACCCCAAAATTTTCAAAACTTCCACCTTACCAACTACGAGATACGTACTTCCTGAATTTGGACACCCCTGAGTAATCTAAAATGCAGTATCAAATTTTAAGGTTTTTCTTAGTTCCCAATACAGTCATTGGACAAAAAAATGTTACAGAACTAACAAGGATGTGCACTGAAACAATTTCAGAAACAACAGGTACTCTTCGTAATTACTGAAATCCAATGATAGAGAGCAAATGAAAAACAGAAAATTACCTAAGGTGATGGCTGTCTCCATCCTGAGCAATACATCAATGGATTATTGTAATTCCCTATTTCAATAAGCCAGAGAACTTGATTTCTCACAGAGAAGCAAAGAGGAAGCCTGTCTCTATCTCAATGCCATGGATGTCAAAAATAAATTATACATGTAAAATACAATTTACTTTTGCTTTTAGAGAACTACAATTATCAAAATTAAGATATCTGGTGTGAAAGCTGGTTGCAATCTAAAAGCAAACTTATTTCAGCTCCGCATACAACATGAAATTTTCATTATATACCCTTACCTTCTTTTTTAATTCTTCTTGCTCCTTCTTGCTCAGAGTCCGTTTGGCAGCACTCATTTTGCCAATACTGAATGCTTTAAGTTTACTTTCCATTAGAGGCTGCAAAGGGAGTAAGAAGACAGACATCAAACTGTTTACAAAACAATGCTACTTTTGACCTTGGCCTAGACCAGTAACTCAAATAAAACAAAGAAAAGCCTCCCTGTACTTATCTCTGAAGATGTCATTATTTAATACAACTAAAAAAAAATTAAATCGGTATGGTTTTTTTAAACAAATCGTCCTTGGTTTAATGAGAGACCTTTTAATACACCATTCAAACACAGCTAAAATCTGAAGGACACTTGCTGTAAGAGCCTGGACATTTATCACTGTGCAGTGCTGCAGTTTCTAAACCTTCAGAAATACATGATTTGCACTACAGTTCTTCCCCCTTCCCTCCCTGCCCCCTCAAAAAAAGTGACTATTCTATTTTGGTCAGAATAATGTTTGTGCAAGGTTGGACAGGTAATGGAACAATCAAATGGATGCTAAATTTCAGTTGTACTTCAAGGTAAAAATTAATAGCTTTGCTGAACAACAAAATGCATTCTAGAGGTTTTCATCTATTAGTTAAATGAAACAAAAAACCTCACATTCAGCTCCTATATTCTTCCAAATTTCTTTCCAAAACCCTGACAAAGGAAGCACTCCACATAACAGTAATTTCTGGAATATGGAATTAGAATTCTTAAGGCTCTATTCTGGTAGTTAACAGGCAGTAAAACATCACGAGAAGAAAGAAACAGGATGGAGAGCATGTTCCAAAGACATGGGCAGTGGGAAGTTAAATGAGAGAAAAGATATTTCTCTGGAAATTCCTACCTTAACACAATAATTCATGAATAGTCAGCACAACAACAAAGCCCCAGAAGAACAAAACCTAAGGTATGAGCCTTGTCTTCAAAATATTTATGATGCTCTTACATAGAGCACACAGTGATGCTTAAAACTATGATTTTTGCAATGACAGTTCCTAAAAAAAATCAGCTCAATAAAACATCAAGACAAATAAGATGAAACACTTAAACACTGTATTACGAAAAAAATTCCGATAGCAACTGGAGAGAGTTTCCTCCAGGAATAATTTTCTTTGTAAAGAGTTTTATTTCTAGTATCAGCTTCCTATTCAAAAGAAATTTACATAAAAAAGCACCACGAAAAACAAACTGTTTGAAATATCTTCAGTTTATAATTCCAGCTCAGCATCACAAACACCTCTTAGATCTGTGTCAAGCATATGACCAAGGAGCTGGTATTTCTTTGAAAGTGTTCCCTGCTTCATCACTGAAAGTAAAGCTATCAGTCACAAATTTACGCAGTGTTGTCTGTGAAGTTATCTGGTTTATGACACTGTGTTTGTCAACATGAGCTGCTGTGACAGGTTTATCAGGAGCTTTTAATTCATCTCCCTGTTTTTAAATTTAATAAAATCCAGTCTTCCAGTAGTCTGAAAAACAGCAGTTTCAGTACGACAAACAATATACAACCTTGGCAAAACACGAGCACACAGCTACGGCACAACATTGCAGGCAGAACAAATACCACACTCCTACCCAAGGCTTATCCTGTCATCAGAAAATAATCTCTCACAGTAATGTTATAGGATGCCTGTAGATCAGCCAAATAAATATTTGTTCCAGTGACATAAGGGAAGCAGCTGCAAGATAAAAGAGTTCTGGCACTAAAATCTGCTCAGTTTAGAAGTGGTTTTGGGGAAAAAAACACCTTCTAAGTGGTAGGAGCAATATAAAGAAGATTGAACTAATTTATGTCTGCTAGTTAAGATTCCAGTGAGCAATTATAACATATCATTAACCATATGCAGCTTCACAGAATTCCTAACAACAGAACTATACAAAACTTGAAGGTCTTCCTCCTTCAAAAAATGCAAAATACTGTGAAAAGTGTAAAGCAAATGATAGAAGCAAAGAGAAACTTGCAGCTGAGTAATCAAATCTCTGTATGAAAGCCAACTTCTTTTTAAACAGAACACTGCATTGACTGTAAGGTGGCACAAAGCACTGAAGTCCCAGTTCCATCAGCACAAAATTCTCAGAAGAGATTTAAGAGAAATTTTCCAAATTGTAGCAAGTAAAAGCTCTCAATAAAACAAGCTACTTCTTTATGAAAAGTTTCTGCTATCACAACTAGAATAATGGTATCTTACAAGCAATTTAACAGTTGGCAATTGACTTTTGCATTTGAAATCTTGAAGAAAATCCAAATCACAGAATGAATTGTCTGGTATTAACTCCCAGTTTGGCTCTTGCTGTCCGTTTTCATTTTAGCTCAGAAATAGGTAAGTCTTCATGCAACATACCAACCTCACAATCAGGCAAAGGTCTCTTCACTGAGGGAACAAGGAGTGGGGTGGCCAGCAAGACCAGGTTATTACTCTTACCTTTTCCTTTAACATATTCTATTAGAAAGAAAAATAAAGGATGGAATTAGGGCCATACTGTCTCAGCTTCGAGAAGCCAACTGTGTATGAAAAAGCACTTCAATATCCCATGACTCTTAGGATTGATCACCTGTTATTCTCAAGCATTCCTCAGTTTAAGAGACAAACCTATACAGAGTCCTTGCAGCTTCTTTCTGTTCCAGTACCTATTATGGATGCAGTACCATGCAGCACAGCTTCCTACACTGGTGCTTGTTTTGAAAGTTTCAAGGAGTATTTTTAAACATGAAATCAATGGCTCATTTGCAAACACCTACAGGTTACATACCCAATGCACCAGACTCTGCCTGTAGCAAGTAGTTTTCTTTAAAAACAGGCCTATTTTGAGTTTGTGGGTTTGGCTGGAATTTTTGGGGGTTTTTATTTGTTTAAGTGTTTTGGACTTACATGTGAATCAGCAGATCCAGTGGTATGTACTGCATCTGGCCCTCTGACCTGAGGAGAGAATGAGGAGGAAGTGAGGCACACAACAAGAAACAGACAAACAATCTCTGGGGGCTTTTTTCAGTTCTTGGAATGTGATTTTCATTTCTATTTTAACATCCAAATACACAAGAACAAAGATACACATCATGTATTTTAATGATATATCTGACCAGGTCACCTCAGGAACATGTCAGTATAAGGCAAATAAGGGATTAAAGACAGACCATTAAAAACATCTGAATTTCCACAGCTGGATTTTATAAATATGTCACTAATGGCACCACTGGGAAAAAAAAATAAGGTTTTTGCATCTTCAAGAGTTGTCATTAAAGGCCGTTAAAGATTACATAAAGTGCTTGATTACATTTGGCTTACCATAAAATAATTTCCAAAACTGCTCTTACTATATTGTGCATAGATGGAAGCTGGCCACCTCAAGAACCCCAATTCGTGACTAGGTACTAATTGACAGTATTACTTTAAACTCTAACTGAACTTTAACATGTAAACCAGCATACATACAAAATCAGGTTTTAAATAACGTAATGCCCAAATTCCAGAAAACCTGACATAACACCTACTATTAAGATATTATTGCCTGATGCACAATTCTTACCTCAACTTCAACGGTTCTGGCATCAAACTGACATTTAAGTCAAAATAAAACATTTCCATTAGCTGAAATCTGTTCATTAGTTACAGAACATTAGCATTTCTCCTTATTAGCAGGAGTTTATAGTTTATACCAGAAATAGTAATATATGATGCTCATCTCCAGCTTTTCAAAACAAACAAGCACCAAATGCTACTCTAGAAGATAATTTACTAGACCTCATTTTCATTGTGCATCCTGCTTTTCATCAGCTAAGGCAGAGACATTTCTCTTTCAACAAGTATACTCCTATGTTATACAGTAAAATCAACTTAGAAAAAAATGGTCTTCAACCAAAAGCAGTTCAACAACCAGAATTAAATGCGCAAAAGTAAAGAGCAACACAAAGATACAGCCCTTCCAAGGAAGAAGCAAAAGGCTTCTAGCAGTATGTTTGGAGGTTTTTTTTACAAAGAGAAACGGGGGAGGGAAAAACCAGAAAAATAATAATGTCTTCCTCTCAAAGACCTCCCAAATCGCCTTACTTGCAGCACTGGACATGACTCACAAGCACATCTTTGCACAGAAGCTAGTAACAAGTTTAGTACCATGCACCAGTAGCCGTTTATTAGAACACGCATGGAAGCAAGGATCACAAGCATCTTTTACTAAAGCCACTTCCCGCAAACTTCTCTTCTTGTGTACTTGGTGCCGGATTTTTTTGTGATTCACAACTGCCTATGGCACTCAGATCAGTAATCTGTTATGCACAGTTCTACATTCTGCACAAATGTAGCTTAAGGAAAGTTGTCCTCTCCTCAAGAGTTTATGAATGTATAGCCCAACATCACACAGATAAAAGAAAGACACTGTGCAAAAGAATTCCAGAGCATGGAAACAGCATTCTTCCTGCTGCCAGCTGCCACCCTGCAGCAACCAACACAGCAGCTACAATTCCAGCCTTCCAAAAAAACAATTTCAGACCTGCAGTTAAAAAGATCAAAGATGGGAGTGATACAGTGGTGTCTGCCTTAGTGTACTGACACAGATTGAGCACTGCTCCAGGAAAGGAGCTTGTCTGGCAACAGCAGAATGGAATGACCATTTCCTGATTCTCTACAGCTGCTTCATTTATGGAAGTTTCAGAAAGCAACTCCTCCCAACAGGGGTGGTGCTGAAGCTGCTTATTGGGAGGACAAAACCCAAGGCATTACACAGAGCAACAAACAGTAAGAATGCTCAGTACAATGACACATTATCCTGAGGAAGAACATAAAAAAAGTAAGACACTAAATCTGCTTCTCCAGCAGCAAGCAGATGATACTGCTCAGAAAGGCTTCAGTCCACAGCAGCACACAGAGACTCTGTGGGAGTACAGCGGCACTCCCCAGTCCACCTACAGGGACCATGGCACTGTGCAGCCACCCTGAACATCATACGAGCAGCACAATTTCTATTAAGCTGCACTCAGAAAACTTGGAAAAGCAGTTTTAGCTTTCAGACCAACTTTACCCCACAGTAACTAACACCTTTGGACAGCCACATTATCTTCCTCCTTCAACAATTCTTGTTTTTCAGGTCTTCCCTTCCTATGCATAAATTTAGTTCTACCTTTGCTACTACTCCTGACCATCCAAGCAACTGTTCTGACAAAGCACAAGACGAAAAGGTTCTTGACAGAATTACATATTGCTATCTGTCAGTTTCTAAATAGCAGTCATTAAAAGAAAAATCGCAAATTCTCACAACACTGCACTTTGCATCCATCTGCACTGCCTTGACAAAAGGGGCCATTTTGTTTCCTTAAGAGTCAGACCAGCTGCACTGACTCAGCGGAATCGGAGTCTTTCTAACACAGAGAGAAACATTTTGTAAGATGTTGCCCACCTGTGTTCAAATCTGGAGCAGGATTATTTTTTTCTGCTCCCATCATGTCAAGCAGCTCAACTGAACTTAACTGCTGAAAGAAAGACACACAAAGCTCTGCCCTACACGTGATGAGATGTGAGGACAGCTCCCTCGTGTTCAAAATGCCGACAGAAAAAATGCAGTGAATCCATCTTTCAGCCACTGCCAGCATAAACATCTGACAGATGCCTTCTTACTCCCAATTCATTGCATTTACCACTCTGCCTGAAAACTACCTTTATTTTCTTTTTCCTCAACCAGACTATTTTACAGCTGGATCACTTTTTCAATCACTTTCACTCTGCACATTTCTCAAAGCATGTGCCAGCACAGCTGAAGTGCCATTTCAGCAGCCTGCAGTAAAATACAGCCCTGTCAAATCTCAGTCCTGGAGGGCAGGTCACCCAAAGCTTCACTACTGAGTCCAGCCAACTTCATTCAACCTCCAAGAGAAAAAAAAACAAAACTTCAAAGGACCATACAAATGAGATTTATGACAAACTTCCATGAAAATGCCAAAGCAAAGTCATCTCTGAGATTCTGATGTTTACATTTCTGGCAGCTTCATGGAAGCTTCCAAGCAAAACAAAAGAGAACGGCTCCTCAAAATCTTCCTTCCTGCCCACAGTTCACATGGCCACAAATCCAGCTCTTCATGGTTTCTCCAGACTTAAAAATCTCTTTGTAAAACTGGCATGATCATGTTATTTCACAAGTATTTAAAATATGCTATATTTTACAATTCAGTATACAATAATATATATACAGTATACAATAATATATATATAATAGTATGCAATAAATATTTTAATTAATACTGATGTCATTTAGTGAAACAACAAACAGCAACAAAAACACAAAAGCTGCCAATAAAACCCAGGAGACAATCTGTGGCCTTCTAAATGGTGAACGGTATTTTTCCAACTGTAATGGCTACAACTTAAAACATAAATGAAAGCCCTGTCCTTGAAAGAACCAATAGCTTCAGAGTGAAATGTTTAAAAGAAACTCTGATGAAAGACACTCCTGCCCTGTTTCAACACCTTCCATTGATCCTGCCCCCATACTGAGCAGCTGCTCATGCTAAACTACAGTGGTGTTCCTGATCTACCTGATCACCCACGAAAGGGAGACATGGGGAGGTTCAGCCAAACTATTTCCCAACTCATAGCATCACCCTGTTGCCCAAATCATGCCAAATCAACCAAAGAGGACAGTGTTTGGTAGGGAAATAGTTAAGGCTAGCACTGGTTTATGTCAACACTAACAGCAAGGAAAAACAAATGGGAACACATAATAAATTAAGATGTCAAAAGCCAGCAAAAAGAGGTTTCCAGCTTGCCTTATCCTTTTTATTCTTCCTTTCTCTCTAGAAAGCAAGTGCTTGAAAACACCTGCAAATTATGTTATGGCTAATGTATTTAGTCTTTACAGTTGCTGGAATAATGCAGATTACTACTAGTCCCTATGTGAGTAGTCATAACTTGCAGACACTAAATAGACAGCGGCTTTCTCCAGATTAGAACCTTAAACTCAGATGAACAGGTACAGCTTTTGGAATGAAAAAAGGAAAAGTACAGCTTGGTCCAAGTGGATTATTTCTTCTGCATTATGGTACACAATCTGAACAGCAGTCTATGTAAGAGCAGTGGCCATGCCAGACACTCACTATTCTCAGAAGATACAATAACAAAATGGAAGAGCCACTGAGCAGCTAAAATTTCATTACGTAAAGATAATAAGTGAACATCTCTATCTGTCATTTCAGAATCATGTCCTATGCCGATGTCCTGTGCAGTCTTCAGCAATCTCTATTTTCTTTAATTATCCTTCTTTCCTACTTGGATTTCTGGAAATCTCAAGCACAAATCTTGCTATTCTAATCTCAAAGTGCCAAAAGAATAGTTAACGCTTTTGCAACACATTTCACATGGGAGACTCTCAAAGTTATTTAGCAGCTGCCAGTATCACACAAAGCAGCTGCCACCACAGCAATGCAGGCACGGAGGGCTCCCTGAACCTGTACCATCTCCAGCAGCGCTTTCCAATCAGTGCATCAAACAGATAATGCCTAGCTGAAAAGATCTGATTTTACAGTATAAATATATATATAATCGAAATAAGTGGGTCAAATTCAGTACTTGGACACTGAGACTGAAGAAAAAAACACCAACCATTCTGAAGGGAAGAAACCATTTTATTTCAGGCACTAGGTCACAGTTCTTCACAGAGCACAGAAAATAAAAGGTTACTGTGTCTTCCCAGCAGGTATCTAGAAGCCAGCAAAGGCACATCTTGGAATTGCCACTGAAACATATCCTATGGAGTCTACAAGATATAAAAATAATTCTACCTGCAAAACAAATATAGCTTGCAAATACAATGCACCAGAAGATGCCTACAACTTCAATTTTAATTATGTAAGTAAATGAATACTAAAATGCTTTGAAATAATCAAAATGTCCAATAAATAATTACTTCAAGAAATTGAGCAAAATGATTATCTGCTCAATTGTTAAACCATAAACATTTTCATACAGGCTCAACTAAAAAGACACAATTTAATCCCTGTGTGAATAAACTAATTAAAACAAGAAACATATTACTAATTTCAGTACCATTTCTTTCTGCAGACATCTGAAAAGTATCTCTATGTTTTAACATATCACAAGCATTCATAGAATAACAAAACAAAAGGTACCAAAGGTACCATACACTGTTCAGCCCCTCAAGATTTCCCAAGTTTACTTTTTTGGAAATAAATCCCAAGAGATAGGCATGCCTTATTTTATTTCACTTTTCAACAGAAACATTCTCATGGATCCAAGTATGTACTATCCCACTTTCTCTGGCACATAAAATAATATTGACAAGAAGAAACAAGCAAGATCTAGAATGTAAAGCATGAGAAAAATAGTGGTGGAACACAGCATGGATGTCTGGAGGAGTGGGAAACTAAGGGATGAAGAGGAAGTGCAAGGTGGTACAGGTGCAAGGTGGTGGCAACGCAGGTACAGGACCTTCTTAACAGGCCCTCACAGATAAACACACATCTGACTTTACATTCCCTAGCTGTCCTACTGATTTCCATAGGATGGATGAGGGAGTGTGAAGAGTTAAGTATCTGCACATACTTCTGCAGAACTGACATCCAGGACAGAAAACAATTCCCATAAATTAATTATTACTGTATATTAAAAAAAAGAGTATCATCAGTACAGAAACAGTAAATTACAAAACAAAAATAGTCTATAATGTAACTGTGAAAAGAAAGGAATCAAATCTGGGTTGGTTTTCTGAACCATGTTATCAGCTGCATTAATCAATAATTAATTATTCTATTTCTAATTGTATTTGAAATCCCAAAATGTCTTATTCCCTGAAAGGCACTGCCCACAAATTAAGACCTATTTTACTACTCAGGTTTTATGTTCAGCTCTTATTTGCCATTCCAAGCCAAAAGCAAGATAAAAAAAACGTTTCTTGGCAATATTTGGAACAGATCATAAAAGGGAAACAAAAATAAAACTCTCCTACTCTAATAACTGAGTAAACATGCAAAGACTTTAAGTAACTACATTTCATTATCAACTACATTGATAACTACAGTTTCTTAGCAGCAAAATAAAATATAAAAAATTTTAAATAATCCTGGCTTTGCTTAATAAAAAGATGGGCAAAAATTATTCATTTATAGCACTGGAAGTTCCTGAGCCGAAACACGGCTTCCACCTTGAATGATTTACACACTCACGCATCAAAACCTGGAGGATTTATATAGTTCTGACCTAAAACCTGAAACGAAAGTGAATGAAAGGGAGTAATCCTCAAACCATCGGCTGCCAGTGCATCCCCAAAATATCTTGCCTTCTACCCTCCCAGCAGGAGGGATGCTGCGAGCGCAGGCAGCTCTGGGCTGTGACCACCCGCTGGTTTCAGAGCACAGGTCTGGGCCAAGTCTGCCAGAACTGCTGCACTACCTGTGCTCCTGGGCTGGAAATCCACCCACCAAGAGCTACAGGAAGTAGAGCGGGCACAGTGAAAAGCGCGGGGAACGCCACGGCAATTCTACGAAACTTGTAACTTCATCGCAATTCAAAAGAACCCACGCCATCTCAATTCGCCGTTTTCCTTCGCACTCGCAAGTTGGAAACTAACCCTGCGCGGGCTTCAGCCCACCGGGGAGCCGGGGGTGGTGGGGAGAGAGCAGTGAAATGAAACCCGTCGGTGGACACGGCTGGGGCTCGATCATTACGGAACAGCCCGGGGCTAGCACCCCAACCCAGGGACTCGCGGGCCGGCACAGCGCCTCCGCCGGGCCCCGCGCCTTCCTCCCCCGGGGC
>NW_008236622.1:2842639-2850403 GCF_000691975.1 Corvus brachyrhynchos
CCCCCCCCCCCCCCGGCGCGGCAGGGCCGCACTATCCGGAAGCAGCGCTTGCCCTGGACATGTAACAATGTGAAATGGAAAGGATACCGTTTGGAACAACGTGAAACCTTACATCTAAGTGAGCAAAGTCCTTGAATAAATAGTGACGAGGCTTGCACAGCAAATCCTCCGTTACTGGGTTTGATATCACACTACAACTGCAACTTTACTGAACACTGTTTAACTGGGGATTACAACCAGCGGTCACATTTATCATGAGTCTTGCATTCCCATGCTTTCATGTATTTTCAGAGTGGAGTATGCAGGGGCTGAAACAATACTTAAGGAAAAGACACGAAGATACACAGAAATTAATAAAAACTTTAATCCACCACCTGCCGACTCCCACTGCCCTGTGAGCGGCAGGAGGGAGCAGGGCCTGTGCTAACAACCACTTGGGGCAGCGGAGAATGAAGGTTCCAGAAGAGGGGGGGAAAAAAAAAAAAAGCAAAAGGAGAGGCTGAGAAGGGTGAGAAGGGCAGGGGCAACTACAGAGTGCTGAAAGTTTATAAAGGAGGGCAAAACTCTCACCGGCTGCAGATGTGCGTCCAGCTGTGCAGGGACATGGTCTGGTGAGAGCTGCTGCTCTGCCCGCAGCTGTGTCAGGGTGAGGGCTCAGCTGCGAGCGCTTCCATGGCAGCTGTCACCGCGTGTCACCAGCACCGAGCTGGCGGTCAGGCCGGGGACGGCACAGCGGCACGGGAGCGAGCGCCCACGGCGGGCTGGAGAACGGCCGGGAAATCGCCCTCAAAGGCGGAGGACGCTACTCAATGTGCAAGAACAGCAGGGCGGGCAAAAGGAAGAGCTACCAGGATTTCCGATCCCTTCAGCTGCGCAGCAGCCCGGCGAGACGCGCAGGCGCCGACAGGGGGCAGGCACGGCCCGCGGCGCGTACCCGCCTGAGACCGCCCGTGCCACGTAACGCCACTCCACCCGAAATTACACGAAAAATGGCAAAATACAAAATTACGATCCCCAGGCGGTGCTGCTGCGGCAAAGGCGAGGCGGGGAGACGGGCCACGCGGCAACTCGCGTTTCTCCGGCAGTTGGACCCTCCTGCCGCCCTCCGCAAAATAACGTGGAATATTCTGGTAACGGAGTGGCAGCTGAGGCTCCAGAGAGAGTGGACGTGTATCTAGTACACCTCAGCAATGACGGCGATAAGCGCGTGCTGTTCCCACGGCTGGCACGGTGCTGGGTCGCACCTCCACCCTGGAGGAGCCTGTACGGCTCCCTTGGACAAATTTGAGGCGGAATCACTGAGGCTTGGAAGAAAGGAGGGGGAAAGAAAACCCTTGAAAAAACGCATTGACGGGCACAATTCTACCAGTCTTTTTAGGATATTTTGAGCCCCAAAGTTTCCCACAGAGGAACCCTTCCACATGAAGGGGTGGCGTTGGCCAAGCAGCTTTAGGGATGGATTAAGCAGGATTTACTGCTTCAGAATCCAAGCCAAGCCCTTCTCTTCCCTATCTTTCTCCCTGTTTACTTGAGAACCATTTCACTAGGTTGCAGAGACATAGGATAAGTATCATCTGTGACCTGCTTTTGGGGTGGATTTTAACATAGTAGTGCAAACGGGTGCAGCAATGAGTCAAAAGCAAACCGGCTGGGGAACTTGTACTGGCTAGAAAAGGCATTTAGGGCCACAGGAGAAGACACTAGATGATGCTCAACTCTCCTGGGACTGTATTAATAAACCTGTCATGAAAGAATGACTGACACTTCTGGATAAAAAACAGACATCTAGCTGGAAAGAGGAACATGCCCTTGGATGATAGAGTTTTGGGGCCAATAATGTTTAGAAAATTTGTGCTCCATTTGGCCTCAATCCCTTTATTTTATCCACCTCATTAATCCTTTTTAATTATCCACCTCATTGTTCAAATCCTCTGTTTACTGCTTAGCCTCTAAGCTCTTTTGTAATTAATAAACTGCACCAAATGAAGAACATCACAATCCAGAACATGCTGTGAAAAACAGGAAAGATATAGTTAGAGTTGCAAAGGTCATCTCTAAAGATAGTTTTTCAGAATGAACTGTATTCCTCAATCTGTGCTATTTATAACACATTGCAATAGTACAGTAGCACTCGTGTACAGTTAGTGAATGAGAACACCTGTCACTGTTTTGGGCTTAATGGGAGAGCAAGGACAGGAAGGAGAGCAGGAAGGAAAGGAAGCAGTGACATGCAGAAATCCAAGGAGAATTAATGCTGGAAAGTGTAGGCTACTGATAATAATATTTAAAAGTAAATTGTAGACATTTTTCATTATAATGCAGTTGGTCTGGTTGCCTGCAGACCTGGGGATTGTTTATTAACTGTTGTTACAATGACAAGTATCATTAGGCAATATACTTGGGAAAATCATGAATTATCATAAATAATTAACACTAAGCTACATTAAGTAAACCACATGCTGCAGTGTGTTACACTTGTCTTTCTGGCTGGTTTTTTCCCAACTTTCAGACAAAAGATCTCTACTGCTCTCACTCCAGGCCAGAGCACAGAACTGCTGCAATTCTTTTGCAAAGGTGGGTGTGAGGGAATGGGAGAGGGAGGATTTAGGGTGCTGTGGAAGTTTCCTACACTGTGGCAAAGGAAGCATGTTTGAGGACATGGGGCAGGCAGATTATGAGTAGGACAGAAGTGTAGCTGCTGGGTGTACAGGTTTGTAAGTCAGTAGTTTCATACTTTCCTGTTAGTTTCACAAAGTGGCTCATGGATCACTAAAGCCACCGGCTGTGTGTGTGTTCCCCAGTCCTTCAGGGTAGTCTTACAGCTTCTTCCCTTATTCCACCCTCCATCTCTTCCGCTTCCTGACACTGAAAACCGCCAGCTAGGATTCTCAAAATAGGCAGCTGCAGCTCCCCCGTGCACTCGCGGGTTGCTAGGGAGCTCTGGAGGCGCAGCGCCGAGCCGAGAGGTGGGCAGCACGCACAGCTGGAGCACAGAGAGCATTGAGATGCTTTAGCAGGGGCCACCAGAATAACGGAAAAGAGCCAGAGGGGCTGTCTGGGAGAGGGAAATTTGGCTCTCAGGTTCCCAGCAGTCTGGACTTGCTGCCAGTGCTCTGACTGCTGTCTGTCTCCTGGCAGGAGCCATTTCTGTGTTACTCCATCTCTCAGTGCCGGTGCTTTACCTTCCCTCACTTGTGAGTCCTGTTCTGCCATTCAGCAGCTGCTTTCCCTTCCAGGACCCCACTGCTCTCCTGGGACACGTCTTACCAGGGAACCTGGGTTTTTTCTCCCCCTGGGATTCCTCAAGCAGTGAGGCACATTATACAAACCAGTCACAGGGGCAACACCTGACTTGCACTGTGTGGCTGAGAAGGGTCAGTAATTTGCAGTGTAGTTTCCAGGCATTAGTGCAAGTATCAAATGAAGGCTTAATTCCAAAAGTTCTCCTGCAGCTTCTTGTCAGAGAGAATTAGCTTATGTGACTGGAATCCAGATGTGCACATCTATCAGCTGTTTGAAAGCATGGAAGTCCAAGATGAGTGCAATGCCAATCATTCCTTTGCCATACTCAGAGTCCCTCCTGTCAGGTTAGTAACAGCAAGTAGCAATTTGTGCTCTGCAAAACACTCCCACTCAGCACATACAAACAAAACAATTTCTAAGTCATGCACTTTGTAAGGGAGGGTTCAGTCCTGCAACCCTTGCAAAGGATAAGTTGTACTTTGCTCTTACCATGAGCCCCTGGAACTGGGACAGTGGTGGATTTTGACCATGGAAAACATGAAATAGGCATCCATCCAATATGTTATTCTTCATCATGGTGAAACTAATTTCACTGCAATACTTACATTCAGATTTGCTGCTGTCAATAAAAAGACAAGTTTTACCTCAAATCTTTCAAAACCAGGAACTTTCAAAAGACAACAACCAAACTTTCAGAGAAATTTTCTTAAAATGTGAAGTATTTTTCCCAGTTTGCTGTGGTTAGGTTCTTTTCAGATGGGTTTTATTGCTGGTTTTTAAAGCATAAAGGGTACAAACCTGAAGATATTCAACTTCAAGGTAAAGAGGGCAGAAAATTAGAAGCTCCTGGTCACCGAGACATTAAAATGAACATTGCTGTGCAACCATGATGGTGTTGGTTACTGTTATTCCCTTTAACAACATCTACCTTTTCTCTCCTCCAGGTGAGGCTTTAAAATATAGGTATCACTTCCACTTTTCTTTATCCATTAAAGAATTAGGTTTATAAAGTGTAAGTGACCCTAATTAGTTACTCAAGAAGAAGAAAGTGACCCAAGGATTCCTGTTTATCCAGTTTTTAAAAGATGGTGGAGTGGATTCTCCAAAGACAGGTTAATCTCTTCAGTATTAGATCAAAGTACTGTGCCTACTCAATTATTACAAAGTATTGTAATCACTGCAGTAAAAAGTTACCCATCAAGCCATTATTTGCAAGAGATTGATACACATTCAAGAAAGGATAAAAAAACCCCACAGAACAAAAGGAGCATTTTTGTATGTCTGTGTATCTCTTCAGATGTTCTCCCAGAGAAACTGCAACCATGAGGTACAGCAAATAAAGTCAGATGAGGCTAAAGCTTCTCTTTCTTTAGTAGCTACTCTTCTTAAATGGAGCCAAATTGTATCCTCTCTCTTGTCCAGTGAGATTCGATGGAAGATGTCACAACAGAGTTGGATTTACTACAAAGATTTCAGTGAAGGAGAAAAATCTAGAGGAAAGTAAGTGTTTTTACTTAGATAAAACTTCTTACTGAGAAAGAAATAATCAAAATCTGTTTTAGAAGTGAAGATTTAAAAAGAAAAAAGAAATTATACAGGCAGAGTTGTACGGTAGAGGATTATGTCAAGCAAGAGCTCGTAAGGCTGGTATTTGCCAGTGTGAGTGAGTTGAATTGGGTGAGGCTAAAGGTTTCTCTTCAAAAGTATCTTAAATCTTCCAAACACCACCACTGCTTATTCCCATTAGGACTTCCTCTCTTTTTAAAGTTTTTTAAGTTAGTTTTTTTACTTATACAAAACAGCTATATATAATAGGAGGGCCAAGTACAACCTCTTCCCCAGTGTGCTGAGTATGTTGAAAGCAAAGCATGCATTTAGCTTTTTTTTTCCCCCCTAACCAAAAGGCATAATTTTACTGGGTAGGGTTAAAGTCATTTAGAATATTTTTTATGGCTTTTGATATTCCAGACAAAATAACACCTCAGAAAGGACTTCAGTGTAGAATGAAACAGAAGTATAATGTAGAAACAAATTCACATTTGGTATTTCATCACATCTTTTCCTTTGGGTCTTCATCCAGCACTGATTAACATTATCTTCCATTACTTACCTCATTAGGCAGTACCTTCATCAGTCTTTTAACAGTCTTCTAAAAGGTTATTTGGAGAGAAAGCCTGCAGAAAATTCTACACACGCTAAGAGAAACCCTGGTATATGCTGACCATGCCCTTCTAAATATAAACTTTGGTTAGAGAAATGCAGAGGCTTCTTCATGCACTACATTACATGGACTCCTCTCTGTGACCTCCAGATGTCCTGATTCTCCCTGGCTTACCACATAATAGTCATGTAATACTAACCTTGATGGACTAGATATGAATAAGAGGCTATTTTGAGGTTGTAAGTGCTTCAAATTGTAAGGTTCCCTGCACACTATCCCACAGCTGGCTTGGGAGGAGAATACTTAACTCAATGTAATATGTATGCAGTAGCCTTTATGAAAGCCCGGGCTGTCCTCGGAGATCATTCTCCCTGAGAAGAGTCTGCCTTGGAAAAAAGCAAAATACTCAGATCATTAGCAATGAGTTCCATAAATGTAGCTGCTAAAGCATTAATGTGTGCCTCCACCAACACCCAGACAGTCCAGTGCCCACCAGAACTGTCCATCTTGAACCACAAGCAAACCCTGCCTGCTCCTCCCAGCCTGGGCTGCCACAGTGGGCCATAAACCCAGCGGGTGTCTCTCCCAGGAAGCCAGGCCATACCCCAGAACTCCCTGAGGCAAGAGGGCTGAAAGCCTTCCACATCCCTGAACGTCAGGAGACTGCAGGAAAGTCAGAAGGTGTCAAATGAGCCCTGCTGCTGCTGCAAGGCCAGCAATTCCCAGCCAGGAGTGGATGCTGTTGTTCTCTAAACACCATCTGTTGCAACAGCTGCTGGTGGCTTTCCAAGAGCCTCTTTAGCCCAGGTCTAAAACCTGATTGCTCTCAGTCAACCACCCCTTCTTATCTAACACAGATGAGAGAGACTGAAGATCATGGTCACTTTGGCCCTTTACCATAGGGCATGCCACCAAAAATGGCAGTGCCACTTAGGGACTGGGAGACAGGTTCACCAGAGCCCTACTGGGAGTGCCTGCATGTGTGGTGTGGTGGGAGCAGGGCAGGGGCAGGTATTCTCTAGCTGAGAAACTCCCTCCCCACCGTTTGCATCTGCAGGGATGCAGCAAACAGTCCAGCATCTGGCCTGTCTCTTCCTCTGAGTGGCCTCATGAGCAGCACCTGAGAGCAGCACCATGAGAAGCCTGACCTCTACCAGAGACTGAGCAGCTTCCAGTGATCCCCAAGAGCTTTTCCTCTCCCTAAATCCCATGCTGCAGAGCCCATGGGGAGCAGGGCCCCTACTCACTCCTGAGGCTCACTGCAGGCAGAGCACTCCCCAAGGCGTGTCCGCTTGATGTGTCCCTGCACTCCAGCAGGCACCCCCTCTAAAACACATGGATATCAGAGCACATTGGGCCTGCTATCTGAAAAATGCCTTTTGTTCAATATTTTGCTCCTCATGTTGGCTTTTCATGTTCTGCACTGTTCAGTTATATTTATTTTCTCAGCAGGTCTCCTGTGTAATTTTAATGAAGATTATAAGCAGTGTCACCAGTCTGCCCTACTTTTGAACGAAAAATGCATTGAAAATCACTTTCAGCAACACACTTTTGAGACTTTTTTCTGCTAACTTAAAAAAACTTATTTCTGATTGCCTCCTTTTTCAGAAGATTTTTCACATAGTCATGATTCACTATCAAATAGAAGATTTGTAATTAGGCCAGGATGTCCTAATTACACTTGACCTCAGTTTATACCATTTGACCACGTGTGTATCTCTGAATATCACCATATAAAACGTACTTTTGGAAACCGAGAGTTATTCGATGTTTAAGACCATCTGAAAACAAACAGAAAGAAAACACATCGAAGCAGCAAAGAGCAATCCCTTACTCTAGTTCCTACTTGCACCTGCATTAGTGACTTACCTTCTATTTCCTTCAGACGCCTTAAGGAACAGTAACACCCGTACAGCGCTTTCCCCCGTATTTTTATATTCTGATTATGTAACTGTGGTGCTTGCATAACCGCAACGACAATAAGTGTAGGATTTGTGTAAGGATCAACACACAGCAGCACCTGCCAGCCCATTCCCGAGTCTCCCTCCTCGCCGCCCGGCTCGGAGCGCGCAGATAAGGTGGGTGCCGTGTGTGTCAGTGACGCTCACCCCGTGCAGCCTGGCCGGGAACGTTTAGCCTAAAATAACGTTTGTATTCACTGCATGAGATAGTGTCACCAAAGAAATCAGGTCTCAGCGGCCTTACCGAAGCACACACGACAGACAGCCACCCACCTGCTACCCTGTCCCCTGCCTGGGGGTAGTTCCCTGGTCTGTCCCGCCGCCGGGGATCCCCCAGCCCAGCTGGGTCATCTCCCTTTTCCCGGGGCTCCCGCCCGGCTCCTGGCGCCCCGGCGGGCA
>NW_008236622.1:2851475-2858963 GCF_000691975.1 Corvus brachyrhynchos
TGCCGCAGCCGCGCCGCGTGCTGCGCCTACCCCTTCGCCGTGCGCACCTTCGTGTTCGCCATGCCGCTCAGCATGGCCTGCCCCATCATGCTGGAGAGCCTCCTCTTCGACCTCCGCGCACGCAACCCCACGCTCTTCGTCTACTTCTACCGCCGCTACTTCTGGCTGCTGGTGGCTGCCTTCTTCAACGTCAGCAAAATCCCCGAGCGGATCCAGCCGGGGCTCTTCGACATCGTGGGGCACAGCCACCAGCTTTTCCACATCTTCACCTTCCTCAGCATCCCATCATGCTGGAGAGCCTCCTCTTCGACCTCCGCGCACGCAACCCCACGCTCTTCGTCTACTTCTACCGCCGCTACTTCTGGCTGCTGGTGGCTGCCTTCTTCAACGTCAGCAAAATCCCCGAGCGGATCCAGCCGGGGCTCTTCGACATCGTGGGGCACAGCCACCAGCTTTTCCACATCTTCACCTTCCTCAGCATCTATGACCAGGTACACTACGTGGAGGACGGGCTTGCTGAGTTCCTCAAGGCACCCCTGGCTGTCCCCACCTACCTAGGCACCGTGGGGTATATGCTGCTCCTGACCGTTTGCCTTGCTGTGGTCGTCAGGAGGTTCCTCAACGTAGCAGACCTCTGTAAGCAGGACTGACCAGGCCGATGACTCTCGAGACAGCGAGCACCATGCCAGTGACCCTTGGTCTGGAGACCCTTGGGCCGATGACCTTCAGACTGGTGACCCTCAGACCAGACCCACCATGTCCTGGAGAAGCTGTGAAACCTGGGGAAAACACACCTGTGGAAGAGCCAGGTCCCTTTCATGGAGGTTTGCTGGAGAAAATTACCATGGCAGAACTGCTCGTGCTCTTTAAACTACTAGGTTACCAGGGGAAGCAAGCAAATGCTTACTGGTATGTTGCTGCTTAGAGTATAAGCTGAAATAATTTAGCTCTGCTACTAGGAAGAATGCATGAATGGTGAATGCCACTTACTTATTTCATAACAATTAGGTTTAATCTAGCTCTGTATATACATATATATATATATATATAGCTATACATTTATTAGCTACATATATGTATATATATGTATACACCTGAAGACATTTGTGCAATGATTATTCGTAGATTTTAATCAACTCCTATGTGAAATTTCCTAGCAGATTATGCACTGACACTTATCTTCCTCTCTGATATTGTAACAGGCCTTTGCAGCCACATACTGGATTTTAAATGCAAACAAATCGATAGCTATCTATAGTTTCTAAGGTCTTGCAGCCTTTTCAGCCAGGGAACAATAGATTTAAGAGCGAGAGGAAAAACAGCTGTGAATTACTACACAATTACCAGTTGATGGAGAGACTTTAATTAGACAGACAGTGAGTGGTTGGTGTAGCCACTCGGATACTAAAATAAAATAGAAGGATATGTAAAATAACTGAACCAGAAAGGGGTCAAACTAGTTTGGAATGGGGGCGGGGGAAGAGGAAGGACACTGCATAATGGAATGGCTCTTCCCTCAGCACGTCAGGAGCATCTGTAGTGCTAAGGGGCCCCTTTATCTTCCCGGGTAAATCACCCCCAAATCAGTCCTCTAGAGTCAAAGTCAGATGCCAGACTTTCTATAAATCCCTGCCAAGCTCGGTGGGAGTTCTGTGGATGTAAAGAGAGTAACTGATGCATGAGATCTCATTCTGGATCTTTTCAAGAACTGCATGGAACTAGTTTCTACTGCTCTTTAATTAGACCACTGTCAGATTTACCATCCTAAAATTAGTTGCAGAATAAGGTACTGCTGAATCTGAGTTCAGGACCTAAAATCTGTCTCTACAAGTACTGGATGTGGCACTTTTTCATCATTCCCCACTTTTTCCTATTCTGATTAGTTGTGGCTGCAGCTGGCTGTGTTGAAGTCCCCTTTCAGAAGCTCTGGGGGAGTTCAAAGACAAGAATTAGGAGGTATTTTCCAAAGCAGTATCTTTTCAGAGCAACCCAGGTATTACCCTTGTCACATGACAAACAGCTAAGTATAGATTGAATTCACTCTCTAGATACATTTTTGTAAACCATGTGCAGATTTTAAGCAGATGCATTTTGATTTTGACTGACAGAGCAAGTGCAATAATACTACAAAAGGGGCTTACAAATTGAAGTTCAGGTGAGAAACTACTTATGTAAACCATTGTCTAAAGAAGGGTGGTACTTCCTTAGGAAACCCTTGAGTCAGACTGCACAACAGTGTAGAAGCTGTTTACTCAGCTCCTACTGTTGAAGTGTATTTCTGCTTTGGTCTTTCCCATTTTCATGGACATGGCATTTGAGTCCAGTCCTAGTCTTCTGTAAGACAAAGTCCCCTTTGTTTAAAATAGGAATATAGGAAGGACTGTAGCTAGGGATTATGAAGTCAAATCCTTAACACAGGTCAGCATCATCACAGAAACCAATAACTGATATACTCTGTACCAATGTACCAGCTTTGTGAAAATTTCTCAATGGAAGTGCATAAGCTAAAAGAAAATTACACTCACTTAATTTTATCTTTTATCTCAACCCATTTTAAGTATAATGGTTTGAATCTTTTAGATTCTCAGTCAACAATGAAAATGGCCTAACAAAAATATGTACTCTTTGCCAGCCACAATTCTGCTGTTTTGTCATTTCTGGAAGGGTCAGATGTGGTCTTTCAAGGAGATTGACTAGAATTATCTGAAATAGCAGTTTCCAAACTGTGGCCTCTTGAGTTATCATTGTTGAGCCATAAAAAACTGCATGGCCCTTTATGGGTGGCTGTGTTCAGTTTTCATTTGCCAACCTGCATTAAAAGAAAATGGAAACTACATGAAGTATTTTAAATTTTATGTATTTTCATTAACTTTTGTCATAAGCATAGCATTGCTTTCTTCAGCTGCCAACAAAGCAGAAAATGATCTGGACCACTGGGCGAGGAGGCTGGTTCACAATACTGTTATTCTTTGAAATGTGCTTTAATGTTGTGAAAACCCTGAAAACTCACAATAGAAAGCCAGTGGATCAAGACCTGCAACATCCTATGAATTTCCACAACTGCAAAAAGAGGCCAAAAATCTTTGAGATGGGCTGTATTCAAGTTAAAATAATAGAGGTATAGTAGTTAGGGCCCAATGACTCATCCAAGTTTCAAAACTAATTATGTAGAAAGGGTTTGCCTGGGAGATGCCACTAGCACATCCAACCAGCAATTAAAAACTAAGAAATAAATCAGAGAGGCCAGGGACAGCAAACCTCAGCACTAGAAGACAGCTCAGAAACAAGCAACAGTAAAAGCCAAATGTAAAGACCAGGCTTTTAGAGCATACTGTATAATGAATTATGTTTGTGCTTGTCAGTCACAGTGTAGAGGACATCTCAAGAGGCAATGTCAAAAATGGCTGTTGCTAACTTGTAAAAATACATTTGATATTTGGAGTTAGGCCACACAGGGTCATCTATATATATCTCAACGACAGATAACAGTATAAAGTTTGGATTGCAACCAGCTGCAATTTTACTGGAATCTTGCTGCTGTTACAAGAGTTGCCTGTGAGCCCCAGTCACACTGGAGATTCGGTACCTGGCTCTGATATTAAGAATATTGCTTCATTCAGAAGTTTCTGTTGGCAGATTGTTGAGGCACGTGTATGGGCCTGAGCACCTCATGGAATTATTTGTAAAAGCTGGTTGCAAGCACTGCTCTCTGAGCCACTGTAAGCAGGCTGCTGAATCCAAATTGAATGGCTACAAGGAGATGTGATTAGAATTTAAGAGTTCTAATTAATGGGTTTTTGTTTGTCTGGTTTTTGTTTAAAAAAATGTGGTTACAAATTAAAAAGGTACCGTAAGTATGGAGACTATCTAGGGAAATGTTACCTGAGTGTCTGTGTTTATTCAGTGAAGGACGTGTATGTAGATAATTGTTCCATTTGCTGTGTCTGATGGACAGAACAAATCTGAGATAAAAAGATTAAAATTGGAACAAGATATCTATAATTATAGTGGTTGAATTTGCTCACATAGAAGTGAGTCAGCATTTGTGTGACTTGTAAGGGTGCAGGATAACTTTCTGGTGTGAAAGCACATGACTGAAGAACATGTGTAAGCATGTCCAGAGCTCAGACAAGAGGTCTAACCTGCAGACTAGATGCATAAGAAATCCTAGAAAACTAACTTTTTTGCAGAAGTACCTGTCATAATGTTTTTATAACCTGCCATAAGGTCTACACTGTGGACTCCGCAGCTCATGTTTAAAACCAAAAAGGCTTTTCAGGCCTTTTGCAGTAGAATCTGTATGGGGATGGGAGCCAAGGTGGGGACTGGAGCACAGGGGGGTGGCCTGGAAATGCCTGGGTATCTTTCTGTGTTTGGCCAGCACTGCCCCCCAGACTGACACACCTGTGCTGATGTGAAGTGACTGTTGCTGGGGCCACTTCCCAGAGTGTTGATGGCACAGACACCCCGCCTTGCATTCAGCACGTGCCTAGAACTGCAATCTACATGCTGGCATATATTCAGTAAGCCTGGCTTCTGGGCACTTCTGAGTAGCCTGTCAGCTTCAAGCTCACCTTCGTGTAGGATTGATAAACCTGATCTGTAATCATTACCCTGTTTTCTGTGGTGATACAGTATTTCTTCTGCAGTGTATTCATTTGAATGTCACTATCCAGTATATCCATGAAGCTCTGAGCAGCTTTATTAGCAGGACTGGAATCTACAGTCTGGAAACAAAGGGAAAGGTTTCATCTGCATGCTGCACTTGTAGAAATTTAGCAGTTAAAAGTAGAAATATGTTGGGGTTTTTTTGCTAAAATTATAGTTCTGCTTAGTTGTCCAAGTGTTATGCTTATTATTTATTTGCTGAATCCAGCTACTTTGTGAGCTTTTTGTCAGCAGTGCACCTGCAGAAAATGGCAGTATGAAAGTTTTACTTCATATTCAAGTAAACTCTCTGAGGCAGCACATTCATAGAGCATTATTGCACTAAACTCAGTTGATTACCATCTACATGCCTTACAGAAGCAAGTCATACCTGTAGTAGTTGCCCAGATTAAACTGTTTTTCATTGCCTATGAGAGTAAAAATGACCAAGTGGCCAGTAACAAGCTGAGGAGTCGGGCACTCCTGGGTTCTTATCCTTGCTTTGCCACTATCTGTTCTGTAATCTAGGGCAAGTTGTTTAAACTGTGTCCATTTTGAATGAATTTTAATTCATGTGAAACACTGGAATTGTACCAGGGTTGAATTTGACCCTTTGTGTCTCAGTTTCCACATCTGTAAGATGGGGAGAATATACCTTACCTACCTCGCAGGGTTGCTCTGAAGACTAGCAAATGTTTGTAAAGCACTTAAAAATGCAAAGACCCTCCCAGGTGCTAAGAAGAAATATTACTGAACTCCAGTAGAGAGAATGTTATATTTTTCCTCATCTCACAGGGAGAGGAACATGAACGTTTCCAGATCATGAACTCTTGGGACAAACCCTTGTCATTGCCATACTCCTAGGATGTTCATATCCTGTGTCTTTTGGAGCTGATGGCAAAATTTCCACTGGCTTCAAGTGGGGGGCAGTTAAAACCTAGGCAGTATTAAACAGGCTGACTAAATGCTTACAGGTCAGGAGTAAAGAGAAGACATACATGACTTACATACTGTTCTTCAGAAATTCTCACTGGTAACTTGTATTAAGGAGCATTTTAACACTCACATGGGGCCTCCTTGTTCATTTAGCCATGGATTGTATTCCAGTTACTATGAAAAAATGGAGCAGGATTTCCCATCAGTGTCTGTAAGACTATGATTATGTCTCTGTTGCCATTGGAAATTTTGAACTATGTCAAGCTGCTTCTTATCAGAGTAAAAAGACCTGACATAAATGAAGCTTTTAAGTAAAAATACGTAATCATTTGAGAATATAAAACTATATTGACCAAACAACTTTCTCTTTTCCCCTTCTGTTCCCCAAAACCAAAAACATTGAGTTAATCCTATGAGTGAGTGAAATCTGAACTTGGATCTTTTGACCACATATATGTACTCTGCCAAGGAGCCCTGAATAATCATCCTGCTAACCCACTTTGCCCATCAACTGGAAGGGCTGATATAAAAAGCACCACTGAGAAGAGGACCATGTTTTCAAGAGTTTTTCTAACTGGCAGCAGTAGCCGAGGGGAAAAAAAAAAAGAAGACATCAAAGGGTTTGAGTGGTTTGTTAGTCAAAGCCTGTATGTTTAGAAATTCTCTCAATATCCAAGTATATTCCTAGCTTCTGTTAGACACCTCTGAGTCAGGGCTCTATAACCCACACCCAAGTTACAGCTGAGACTTTACTGTTCTCTCCTCAGGTGAGATGCAAGATGGTCACATGCACTGAAAGACACAGACCTCCATTCAAGACATTTAGTGTCTTGGAGCTGGGTGTGGAATAAAGTTAAATCATTTTCACATCTTGTTTAGAGAGATGCTGCTTCATTCCACTGAATTCAGTAATAAATTAATGACTAGAGGAAGCAGGCTTTTGCTTGAAGTTGCCTGTAAGGAAACACCACCAGCAGACTTCTGCTTTCAGGGCAATTGCTTCCTGGGCCATACTCAGAACATGGAGGATTCTGAAGTAGGGCTTCACTATTTCATGGGAATGCCTTAGGATTTGTGGTTGTAGCTGGGGGTTAGTAGTACAGAGAAACAGTTTATAGCAAGTCAATTCTGCCTGCTAGAGGTTCAAGCACGCTTTAGTAGGAGGTATCACGTTTAAGGGGCTGTGCATGCAATGAACAAAAAGTGTGAATTTTGTGTGGTTCTGCTGGGAGGGTTTGAAAATTTACTTTTTACACTTTTGGATGCTGACTACTGTGTATGTAATGACTATGCATTTTTAGCAAAAAAAAGGGTGTGATCTATAAATAAAGTTGATTCTGAGTTCATTTTTGCAGAAATGCATTTATGAAGGTTTTTTTCATTTCTTAGTGTAAGTTGCTGTGACACCTGCAGGATCAGAAATGTGTTGAATGTAGTTATCTTCAAACATAGATGATGTTAGCACAAGTACAAGAACTTTCAATTCTTGTACAGGGTTGTTGGTATTTCTGAAAACACTATACTAGCAAAAGTATCGTTGCCATTCTGTCTTTTATAGTTTAAAGTAATAAAATAGCATTCTTTGCCACTTTAGTTCTCCAATATCTATGCTAATTAATGATAGCCCTCCCTGTTACATTAAGATCATTAATATGTATAAGAAGATTAGTGTTCAGTCTACAGTGCTCACTGAAAAATCATTAAATTAGTAGCAATAGCAGTGTCAAGAATCACAGCAAAATACTGACTGCAAAATGAAGAGGTCTATTTGGCATCAAGTAAAGTTTCCCATTTGGCAGAGTAGGATGGCAAAATACTGTTTTCAGTTCAAGTCAGGCACCAAAAAGCACTCAGTGAACTGCAATTACATGAAGTATTTGCCTTAAGCCTTTTCTGTCAAAATTC
>NW_008236622.1:2858975-2863494 GCF_000691975.1 Corvus brachyrhynchos
TCAGCAGGACAGGATGTATCCCAACATAATTGCGGGTACCCCCTGAAACTGTTAGAAGACTGAACACAATGGAAAACTGTAGGATCTTCTAGTTGATGGCTGCAGAATTCCTTCAAATGTTCTAAAATTATTGAGATTCTTACTTGCAGACTTTGTACATACTCTTTGAAATGTGGTAATGACTTCAAGGATTTGATGATTCCAGCAAAAACATCCATTGCCCTCTTGCAAGCAGATGCTTCAACGGACTACATCCTGCAAATAAACAAATGCTTCACCAGACTGCATCCCCCTGTTAACACCTAAGGGTTTTCATAATGTTATCAGTAAGCTCTGGATCTGACTGCTGGGTGTGAACATGCTGGAGGAAAACCTGACAAAACTGATGAAGCCAGTGAAGATGGCAAAACACTGAGCAGAATGGTAGGCAACAAAAGTTACAGCTGCTGGGACAGGTAGTTTATTGAGGTCAGTACCTCAGCCTTCAGCTGTGGTGGATCCATAGTTATTCTGATAATCTAGTGGAAATCTGAAGGCAATCTACATTTTGTTACCGTGACATTACTTCTCTGACAAATGACCCTAAAAGTCAGGACTGTATTTGAGGAGGAGCAAAGGAACATGTGACACACAACAATTACCTTCAGATTTTATTCTCTCACCATAGGATCATGTAAGGTTAGCAGGATCTGCAAGTGGAGATGAAACTCATTAAAAATTAAAAGCTGGTCAAAATGTAGAGCAAATCAGTATTAATGCTAAGGCTAAATCTTGGTTGCAGTGATGAGAGCCTTTGGGGCAGACGCTACAGATGCACTTTCTGCATCAGAAACCCTCTACTACAAGGCAGATATCAAGAGTGGCAGTATGCTTCTGTTAGTGGGGAGCTGGAAATACTTCTCTTGCCAGGGAGCACAGCCTTTGGGTACATGATGCATGCTTTACTGAAGCAAAACAACCATGTCACACAATCTTTGGAGAGTAAGCAATTTTATAGACTTTCCTAATTTGAGTCTCTCCTGCCTCCAAGATCTAATCCTTTCATGTCCCTCCTGACTGATGAAACATGAAAATATAGTTTTCCTTCATTTTTGGTGTTAAGCATACTTTTCATTATTATCCTCTGTTTGCTAGAAAATGTCTGTTTTCTCTCACTCTGCTGTCCTGAGAAACTGGGCAATGCCACATGCACAAGAAAAAAAACCTTGATTTTTTTTTCCCCTCTTTATATGCTGGGCTCTCCACATCCACAGTCCTGGGGCTATGGCATTCAATCACTGGCACTCACTAGTGTTCCAAAATCTCAGCTTTTCTTTTTAGCAGCACTTGGAAAGACAACTATGAAATGTCAATGGGGTGGATAACAAGCAGCAGTATCTGCAGCCCTCAGAAATAATAAAAATAATGAGGAAAAGGTAAACAGGTCCCTGGGGCAGCTTCTCTGATACCTTTGTACACATAGGCAGCATCTCTGATTATCCAAAATTTAGTGAAGCTCATAGGCACATGCTTAACTTTAATAGGATTATGTTTATCTTTGTTCATTGACAGGGGTGAACTTTCCCTTGTGTTTAAGTGTGCTATAGAAGCAGAACCCTAATGAGCAGACAGTGCCAGGGAAACGCTGCCAGCAAGAGTCTGGCACAGCAGATGCTGCCATTCAGCCCTAAGGCAGTGTCCTACTCTCCAACACCCAAGACTCACTTTCCCTCCTCAGCCATAGCACTACTCTCAAAAGCAGTCTCAGGGCATTGTCTGAGAGATTTTAATCAAAACAAAGAGCAAAATACATATGTATAGCTAGAAATGCACGAACTTAGTCATGAAATAAAGCTGCAGACTTTCCATTTGTACCAATTACAATATCAAAACATTGTTTCTTGCAGTGTAGTAGAAAATCATAGCTTGAAGAGATAGTTTGGAACAGTAAGTAACAAGAATCACTGAGCACTAAAAAATATATTCACTAGCCAACATAGTTAAAAAGAGTATTTATTTCTGTATAATAGAGACTCAAAATAGAGAAGCCAAGTATTTGTGAAGAGTACCTTTGTCCCTAGCTAGCAGTAGAGCACATTCCTTCAAACTACAACTATTCTGCCCCAACAGAAGCATGCCATCTCCTTTATTTTAAAGTTCAGATTTTTTTTTGACAATTAAAAATTAATTTGACTTAACTGTGTTCAGTAAAACACAGAGAACTAAGGGTATACATGAGTGGCAAACCTGCTCAAAATGCAATATTCAGGCTGTTAAATTAATATTACTTAAAACCCCAGCTAGCTTAGCACTCGGCAGCCCTATCACCTCAGAGGGAATATACAGCCAGTGTATCTTCAGATCTGCTTCTACTGAGATGATCATTATTCCAAAGAATACAGTGAATTGATATAATGAATGGAAAACAGTACATACCTCCATTACAGTTAATCTGTGGTGAGTACATTCTTGTATTCAGACATAAGGCTGAATTACATACATGGTAAATATGTTCAGACATCAACATTTATAAAAAAGTTGGTGGTGCCCTACATACTTTGGTTGAGGTCTCTAGCTGTTACCAAAAAGACATTTTCTAAGTCTTCCTTATCAAAGAAAATAAAAAAAAGATAAAATTAACCTCACAGAGTTTAAAAGATGTATTGATTTTGACTTTGCTGGCAGACTCTTACATGGGTTTGCACAAAGCAAATGAACTGGTGGACTTACAAATATTACCAAGTGAAGTAATCACTGCTTTCTCTTCTGAAAGTCACAGTGACTTTCTCCAAGCAGAGTTACTGAAGACCCACAGTGAATCTGGCCCTCTCCCCTTTAGAGCACTTGTGGCTTGGAGTGCAAGTCCTCTGTGGAAAGTACTAGATGTTCACCTAGCAGTCTCCAACACACTTCATTGCTGCTTTTAAATAACCCCAATGAATGTTATTAATTAGCCAAATATGCACATACAGCTAACAAATAATTATGATTTTCAGGCTCTGGAATTGTCATGATTTCTAGTTTCAGTTTCAAGGCAACACTGCCAGGTATGTCCCAGACATGAGTGACTTCCAACTTACTACTCAACATTCTTTGTTTCAAAAGCCATTTCAGTTCCCCACTAGTGCATGAATGAAAGAATCTGCAACAAACAGGCTGGTAAATGAAGTCTCTAAGGTGACAATTTCCCATCTGCACTGTAATAGGTCAGCAGTAGTGCGGTTCCCTTCACACGTGATTCCTGAGCTAAATTCACAAACAAGCACCAGACGCAATTCTCTTCCCTTGGCATTTTGCCCAGAAGGCTCAAACAGGCTGCAGAATAATTCTGACTTGTAAAAAGCTCTTTTACCCTCCTATTCCCTTATCACATCCCTGTGTGCAGTACTGGCACAAAAAAAGGAATGCAGTGTGGCACAGCACATCTCTGTGCTGCACCAGTCCGTCCGTGGCACACAGCCATATGATCCCACCAGGGCTGCTCCCACACACAAGTCAAAGCAGCCTGAGAAACAGGCAGTGACACCCCTGCCTGCCGTGCCAAGTGAACCTCAGAATAAAGATATTCAGGCCTGCTGTTCAGAAGAAAGTTTTGCAACATTAGTCTGTGCCCAGCAGACCTGTGAAGGACACTGAGGTCAACCAGCAGGAGTTTCCTAGACAAGATTTGGTCTTACTCAGTTTTCGGAAAACAAGCCTCCATTTTCTGACTCAGCCATCAATGATAAATTATATAGAGAAGAGAAATTTTCAGTTTCCTTGAAATTGCTGGATAGAGCTTAAAGACTAAACGGCAAAAAAAGATAAATGGATGTAAAAATATGAACCCAGGAGGATAAACATGGCTGGACCCAGTGGAGAAACAGGTAAAAAGGACTACAGTGCAAGTCATGTAACAAAGAAGCAACAGCACATGCCCAAAGAAAAAGTTCAAGTAAAAGTCACCTTTAATATCAAAGCATTCAATGAATACAACCACCAGATCCCTTTTATTACTCTCCAGGACCATAAAAGGACTTCCAGTGGGAGGTGGATACATACAAATTAGCTCTAGGAAAGTAATGTTTATGTATTAAATAAGAACCACGTTTTAATGAATATGTATGTTTACGGTGTATCAATACCTTGTTGTAAAGTCTCACAACACACACAGAACAAAAGAAATATCCTCTGTGTGTCCTGCACAGATAAAGAATGCCTGCCTTCTAATGCTTCGAATTGTGTTATAAAGTTTATTCCGGCCGATTTCAGTATCTTCAGTGATCAGAGGTCTGAGTTTGATTGAATCCTCAATTTCAACAGCTTGAAATGAACAAGGCAAAACAAATTATTCACATATGTTCAAAAATATCGGGTAATTAATTGTTTTAATGTGTCCCAGCACATGCACAGGAGTGAACAGGAGCAGAGCGGTGTGTGCGGGGATGAAGTGCGGGGCAGTTACTGCAGGGAGGCTGCAGGAGCTCCGGGAGCCACCGGCCGGCGGCGGGGCTGGGGCCGGGCCCGGTGTGGCGGGGCTGGACCCGGTGTGGCGGGGCTG
>NW_008236622.1:2863652-2879479 GCF_000691975.1 Corvus brachyrhynchos
TTTCCCCACGGCAGCTGGCGCTGCGTTTCTCATCTGCAGCGCAGAGCGGGGAGCACGGGAGCCCCCGGCAGGCGCCTCCGCCCAGCGCCCCGCTTGCCCTGGCACAGCCGGTGAAAGTGCTGCCCTTTGCGGCATCTCGACTGGGCATCGCTACTGTCCCCTGGGCTTATTTGGGAGGCATGCCCCATCCATGTAACACTTTTAGGGAGAAGCTGGCCCAGAGAGCCTGACCGTCTGACAGAAATAATGCCTTAGAGGCAGCTGCTTGCTGATACAATCCAATAGGGAAAAAAAACTGTTTTGAAGGGGATGACGCCACCCTCTTAGACATTCCTGGAACTTAAACTGAACATGACTCAGTCAGAGTGAGAGTATGCGTCTTGCCATGTTGACTTTTTATTTAAACATATTGACTAAAATAAGTTCATTTGATCTGTTTCCTTCATCATGTGCATACCACAGCAGATGCAGATTAACATACCTATTAGACTTACATATCAGTTTAAGACCAATGTGACAAGCAAGCAAAGAAACAAAACAAGCAAGTAAAAAAAAAATCTGAAAGTATTTTCCTATGCAGGATTTCACATTTCAAATTTGAGCAGTTGAAAATCATCAGTTCAGAAGTGGCTCCTTCCTGGCCGAAAACATTCTGTGAGGATTTCTTAGGGTAAATTCATGGCAAGTGCGATGGACAAGCCCTAGTAAAGCCTGAGTTAGCCATGAGGCACACACCTGGCTGGCACAATGCCATGGCCACCCTGCCACAGCCAACATCTTGCTTATTGGATGTGAACAACTTTTTTACTCTGCTACTCAGTTTTCAGGCTGACCCGTGTTCATAGAACCTGCCTACCATATATCCCAGCTGATGTCAAACAATGCACATATATTTCATGCTACAGTTTTCAACACCTAAAGCATTAAAATGTACTTTCTGAAATATTGCAGTCCCCTTTTTGGCTCTAACATTGCAATGTTAATTGGAGTATTGTAACAGTGCTACGATTCAATCCCTGCTTGCTAGTTTACAGCAGGAGCTGTTGGACTGGCTATGCTGTTTGTAGGGCAGAGTTGACATTCATCCTCTCAGTGACAGACACAGACACCAGCTCTTGGCTTGCCATGACCTTCCAGCTCTCCCGGGGAGCTTTGATTCCTTTTGGCCAGTGACACTTCACTCCCAACCTGCAGCCAAAGATCACACAGCACCCCCGAGACAGCCATGCTTTCCTGTCCACTGTTCATCCTTCGAATAAGCCTCTTCTGGGCACAGCCACAATCCAGCCCTGAGGCTGTCAGATGATCTCCACAGCCCTTGTCAAAGTTGGGATATAAGCAAGCCTGGTCCACTCCTTTCTTATTTAACACCAACTTATGGAAAAAAATTTTACAGTATTATGACTTCCTGTGCAAGTTGTCCAGTGATCCCTACATCCTGTGCCAGCACAAGCTGTGAAAGCCAGCAGCCTCCATGTATGGATGCAGAAGTAGCATCTCATCAAAGTGTTTCCAACTCTCTTTACTACTTTCTTAGTTTCATTTATTTCTTCCCACTTTCTGACCCAACTTCACTATCTCATCCATTTCCCTTTACAAATTTCAAGCCTGAATCCAAATTTCTTCAGATCTGACTCCTATGCAAGCTTCAGATCTGAGAGCCCTGACAACTGCCTCAAATGTGAGTGGAAGCTCTCTGAGAGAAAGCAAGGTGAGCAGCCCTGCGTGCCCATGCTGCACACAGGGCACTGCTCCCTGTGTCAGTGACACACACGTGCCCTGCCTGACACTTGTGTAGCGCTGTGTAGCTCCAGGTACTGCTGCCACACAGGCAGGACACAAAACTGACTTCCTAACTGCCTGTGGCCTTTCAGTCCTGTCTTACACTGTTGGTTGTATTAGCAATAAAGAGTAAATAACTCTACATCCCACCTGAAATACCGTCAAAATGTGGCAACATGCAATCATGCTTGTACATTCAGTTAAATCCAGTAATAACATATTTTATTCTGACATGCCATTGAAAACTGAATGCATTTATTTCCTCAGACAGTCCAGCTATAGGTAAAGCTTTTCTAGATGTTTCAAACACATTATGTAAACTAAGTCAACACACAACCTGTCTAGATACAAAATACCCTTGAGAGTGAAATTCTGGTCTCTGAGGAATTTGCTGTGGCAATAGCAAGATTTACTGGTTTTGTCATTAGATTATGTTCTTAGGATATCAATCATCATTTCTTTGTCAACAGATTTTGCATATCTCAACATGACTGATTGACTTGCAAGTGCAATCAATGAGAACTCAGAGGCTTCAGCATCTTTTCTGATAACAACTGCTGGGATTTACTCTCAGGAGTATAAGAAATGTTCTGCAGTACGAGCCACATCTTTTATGCTCAATGTCAAATATAATAGGTTTCTAATAATAGAACCACCACAACCTGTCCAGCAATTCCAGTCCTGGATTTGCCACAGGACACATCTTGTTAGGTTATAGCTAGTACAGTAAACAGTGACCCTTCCTAGTGACATGGTAAACACAGAAAGGCTTCACATGATGGGGAGTTTTCTCATCTACAACAGTCTTCAGAAGGATTTAGCAGGGCGAGTTTCAGTGATATATTTACAATTCCTCTTACACAAATTCCAACAGAATTCTGGCGGTTTAATATGGCTCTTTATAAGTAGGAAGGACACCCATCTCCAGGGTATACAGATGCTAAATCTTTAATTTCAGACCTGACTTATAATGGTATATTCAAAGATTTTTTATGATGGGAACATAATAGAAGAAATATGAATGTAATGGGGGAAATAAAACTTTGCACATTGTCCCTTAACTCAAAGAATTTTCTTGAAAATTCTCATATTCCCTTAATTAATTCCATGAAGAAATCAAGTTGTAGAAGTATCGGCGGCTTTGGGACAACAAAATAAAGTAACACAGTTTTAAGCTGTTGCTCAGCTTGGACTACTGGGGGCAGTAATTCTCTGGTCCAGCTGGTGTTGCAGTGCAGTATTCTCACTAATGCTCAGTTAAGAGTTATCTTAAGCCTGCAGAGAATTCATGTGACACCCACAGATTTAATGGGAAGGACAAAAATTAAGCACAAGTGCCAGCCTTCATGGGTCTCTGCGCTACATGCAAAACCCTCATCAACCCATATCCTGCAGCTGCACAGCCACAGCTCCCAAGGGATCCCAGCCTCATGCTTCCTGCTGTGCATTGCTACCATCTCAGCCTTACACCCTCCACCACCAGGAGAGCATGCTGAGGCAAGGAGACAGGTTACACCCAGCATGCCACAGCCACAGCCCATAGGCAGGAGCGGAGCTGGACAGAGTTATGAAGTTATGAATGAAAACCTAGATCACACACCCAAAGACAGGCAGCTATAAACTAAACTTGCAGAACTGCAGAGAGCGTTACATCTGCACTGCCTCCACATCCTTGGCCAGGAGAGCAGATTGTTTCCTGTGAGGTCTTGGCCGGTGACAGCCTGAAGGACACCCCGGTCTGAAGGACACCTCAGCCTCAGCTAGGCAGTGGCTCACTGCATTCATTCCCCAAGGCTGAGGCACTCATCCCATTAGCCCAGTCTGGTTCCTGGGCTGGGCTGGGTTTTGTGGAAGATGCTGTGGTGAACGCAGCAGAGCAGTGACCAGAACAGAGAAATGCTGCTTCCTACAAAAATGCATGGATCCATGGCACTTGCTCACAGTGTTCCTGTACATATTGTAATGTCTGAACTTAGTTTTGTCCACATGCCAACTGTGCACTATATTCAGAATACATGTACACAATTGTGCCTCCCTTTCTTCCCGGTAACACTGGGTAAATTGTGTGCTCCTGCCTCAAGGCATTGAGTGGAGAGGCATTGGACCATATTTGAAAGATCCAGTTAGAGTTGTGTACCAGTTTCACACTGAATTTCAATAGGAATGTGGTGTTAGCATCCAGCTTTATGACCACTGCCACTGCCTCAGTCCCTCTTTGACAGAATTTCTTCCTAAAGAAAAGGGCCTGAAATGCTGACCTGCACCACATGGGGAAAATGCCAGCAGATTCAAAAATTCTGCGTTTCCTTGCTATGGCTTTAGAAGTACTAAAACTTTTTCATTAGTTATAATAATCTAAGTTTTGTTCATCTTTAACTCAAAATCCAGATGGACATATTGCTGTACTTCACAAGCATCAGCTACATATACTAGATTTGATGCAGTGCTTGCTGCTTGGTCATTCTCTTTTCATCAGCCAGAGCCTATGTAATATTTAAGTCCTTAACTTTTGAGTATTCATCACAATATCACTTGGTGGATTCTTACCTCTTGCTGACAGCTGCCTGTTCTTTATAGCTTTTACATAAGATGCATAGATGCAGAAATCTGCTGTGTCCCATCCATCACTGAGTTTTAAGACAGAGACTCCTCTCCTTTTGCAGCAGCTTTCCTTCAAAATTTTCTTTGGAAATCTTTTATCTGAAAATATGTTTTAAAGGTCACAGGTCACTTATTGCTCTGCAGTCAAGAATTTCTTTCCAGATGTCAGAAACTACTGTGCTTTAATTATACAGTCTTCTGAAAGGCCTGCCACACAATGAATTTTTTTTGTTTTATGGAAGTCTTTTATTGGCAAAACATATGACTAATGAAAGGGATATGACTCTATGCTTACCGTAATATGGATTACTACAACACTGTTTACAGCTGAGCTTTAAAAACAATTTTCAGGCAGCTCTGATTTTGATGACTAAAGCTTTAAACCTCTCAGGGTTTTTTTACTCTTTTTTTAAATCCAGAGGTGGTGAATTTTTAATTCCTGATGCCATTTTTTGTCAGGCTGGGCATAGGTGTCTGTAGGTCAGGCATATGCACTGGAACTATCTATGCTTTTTTGAGTTCTCTAATGGAAACTCATACAAACTCTAAGAAGATGTTAGAAAATTGTGACACACTGTCTAATTCACAAATTGAGATAAAGTGAGAGCAGCTCTCCTCAGCCTGCACATAGCTTGAAGCTTTCTCCTTCTGCCTTAGTCCTGAATGAGAATTTGTTGCCTGAAACATAGTCTGTGTTTTAGCTGGTCTAGTGAAAACTCATTTGTGCCAAAGAACCGTGCCTTACATGATGCCTTCAGCAAGACTCTGCAAAAACATTACTGCTGGAGCTCCATACAGCCGTGGCTATTCAAGTGGCAGGCAGGTCTCAAGAGTTCTTTATTCCTGTCAGACACAAACCATTATAGACCAGCATTCTCCAAGAGACAGATCTGCTTGTGGGACATATAAATACTGGTTTTCCTTCCATTGATGTCAATAGGAGCAAGGATGCTGGTATGATGTTATGAGATGCTAAGTTCTTAAAATATGTTCTGAATGATTTCTATTTTTAAGAGCTGTTTTGCTTTGGAGGATGAAAGGTCTGTTCACTTAATATGAGGAACAAGGTCTGTCTCAGATATGTGGAAGAACATCTATTCATCCAAAATCTTAGCTATTTCAGGAATAATCTGTAAATTATTTTAAGAGTTTGTTTAAACTGTTGTTAACTATACCTGGCAGATTTCTGGCAAATGCATTATTGTTTCTTTAGACTTCTCCATTCCTGCCAAGGAAACTTTTTGGGAGACGGGACTTGTCACTTCTCCTGTTGACACTGTTCTTCTTTGTATAAATAATTACACATTCACTGGGACTGGGACTAACACCTCCACCCTCCCCAGGAGGGTTACTGAACCATCAGACTAGAGCATTGTTTTTTCTCTCACCAGCTGGCTCCATGAATATTTAAGTATACTTTACAGAGTGGGACTGTTCCAGTCAGAGGGGCTGATGGTCAGGTCACTGCTGTGAGGAAGAAACCCAGATTTGCAGAGGAGAGGAGAATTCCTCTCAAACACTGGTAAGAGTTAGATTTTGTGAGGCATGCACTAACTTCTTCAGGAGCACTAATGCGATTCTCACCTTCTCTGTGGGATTTACACATCAATTTGTGTCATTATTTTGACAACCACTTCCATTAAAAAAGCACTTTTAGCATTAAATGGAATAGTTTGCACCAAATGAAATTGAGTTTGGAAACTTGATTTCATTTAGAAATACAAAAAATCATATTCAGCTCCTGGGTACTGAAATTTTCTCTCATGTCCAAATATTCAGTCAATTATTAGCCCATACTAAATTAGAAAGTCTTCCCAAATAATATCTTGTTTACCAGTATGGGCTCCACAAATTTTATGCCTTTTATCTTAGTCTAATCAAAGGTAGGTAATTTCTGCTTTCTGCTTTAAAAACTGTGAATTTTATGAATCATACCTTGTTGTCATAGAGTGAAGGGTTTCTGTGAAAGGCAGGGTAACTTGGGAATCCACAGCCTGGAAAAACTTAATTTTCCCCAACTGAAAAACATTCAGTTTAACAAACAGACTTGTATTTTAAGGGTAGTTCAAACACCAAACTAAACCAAAACAGACAAACTGGGATTAGGAGTGGAACAGACTGCTAAACTATCCAAAACTGAACAGCAGATTTAATCCCTGATTCTTTTATTAATACAAAGTAGCTGAAGGATTTGGAAATGGAGGGAAAATTGTCACAATAACCTTTAAACACAAGGATGTGGGAAAATCGAAAGTCCTGTTGTGTTTGGATCAGACCTCTGATCACTTTTTTACAATTAAAACCTTTTGGGTCTAAGACTTGCATTAGACTTTGACTGGAAATATATGCTGGAGTCTTCTTCTGCATTACAGAAAATGCAGAAGTGACACAACAGGTATAAATTCGGAAAATAACAATCCAGGGCAGATCAGAGACACAGTACACTGAGTTTAGAATCTGCTTAGTTGAATTAGATGTACTGGACTTTCACTTACATTTAAAGGAGATAATTTAATAAGGGTACTTAATAGGAGACTCTGGTGTTAATAATGCCAGAAAATTCTTAAAGAATCCACACAGGCACACTTTTACCTGGGTAAAGCCTGTAACCATGAGAGGGGTTTTAGGGTGGTGTCAAGGCAGAGAGAAGTGTCAGCAGTGTTTAAGGTCCTAAGAACCCAGAGCTTTTAAAACTTAGCTGGAAATCTGAATACAGAGATGTTGTACTGGATAGACAGTGTAATAGTCATGATCTATTGGTTGCACTTACAACTCAAGCTCCATATGAATCAGTTCCTCTCATTCCCTTTCAAGAATCTATACACCTTGCATCACATATCTACATCTGCACCTATTTACAGCACGAATTCCTTGCTATTTGACACTGCGCAGGATAATTATTATCACTGCACTGCAGTACATCTGGAAAGATGAAGGAATGCTGGCTCAGCATACCTTGGGCAAAGCACTGCACCTCTTAAAGAAGGATGGCTTACATAAAACAGGAGCACAAGAGCTGCATCCGTCTTTCATGCACGCCAAAAGCCAGGCATAATTGCTTTGAAGTGGAACAGTTACAGCAGTACAGCTCTCCAACTGTAGAAGAGGGAACAACAGAAATTTAAATAAATACTTACCAATCCTTGAAATTTCTCTGATTCCTTATTCAAAGATGCTACCCATCCACCAGAAATATTATGTGGTAGAGGCAAGCAGTCTTCATTCCTTTCCTGCTGGGATTAAAATGAAACCTGGCTGTTATCTCAAGAATAAGCCCAAAGATCAGGCTTAGATTCTAGAAAAATTTCTCATCCCGAAATATCCTTTCAGTAAGTGAGTTGAAGGATTTAAACATAGAGACTCTCTCAAAACAGTTGCCTGTGTTCAAGTGTCCATGTCCAAACTAAAGTCAAGTATAGTTTAGGAACAGTGAAATTAAATTGCAATATTACTTGCTCAGTCTGGCCTTTATTTTGTTTGGTGGATATGAAAAATTTCCTCAGAGACTGTTAAAACAAAAATACTCTGAAGCTCTTGAAAGTAAAACAAGTAACTCCTGGAATACAAAAAGGATAAACTGCTGCTTAATTCTGGCACTGCACTTTTGATTCCTAATGTACTAAAGGACTGTTGTTGAGTTAGAACTGAATACAGGTTCCAAGCATTTTTATACCAAATATATATCTAATTTAGGCATGTTTCTCTAATGCTTTTCCACTGTTTAGCTTACTTTTGTCATACATTTGGTAACCAAAACCACTACTATCTAGAAGTCTCTGGTCCCGGCTCCTGAAATTTCCATGTATGTTCCTTCAATTTTTTATAACTTTTCCCCTTAATACATTAACATTTTAATGACCTGTAATATTTTGCCCATAGGAAGAAGCACTCATATAGTACTCAGATGTGTTCTCTGCAATACCATGCTGAGATTGATATTGACAGTGACATTTCTTTACATATTAAATAACAATGATTCTGTGAAAATCATTACCCAGCAACATAATAGATCACAGATGTGCTTAAAAAGCATAACATTAGGTTAAACTCTGAATTCTGGTCTGGAACGCATGTGTTCATCTCCCAGGGCAGTAATTCAGCACTTAGAAAAAGTAAACTCACTATTGTAATGCACATGGCAAATAGCTGAGTTCCAGCCACCAGTGAAATAATTTGGCCCCAGTTTTGCATTCCATGACCCCTGTACTCTGATGGGAAGTAGGCCATAGGGACTGACTGTAATTCCTGTAGTCAGAACTGCCCAGCACTGGTACAATTTATTGTTGCACAGGAACATCAGTGATGCAACACCCACCTTCTTGCCAGGGACACTACGTTGAATAAGGACAACTTGGCTAAATAAGGACAACTGAGGGCATAGCATGAACAACAGGAGGAATCCAGGAAGTCTTTCTGTACCATCAATATGATGCTGTACCTGGCAGAGAATGATTGTATCAAGATATTCCCTCACAATTACTCAGCTCTCTTGTCTTGGCCTAATCTACCTGTTAAAAAAAGGGTATTTTCCCTGTTCTGAATTTTCATCTTTGAGGAAGGAAGTCCTTCAGATGTAGGCTCCCCCAGTTTATCATTCAGATGTAGCTGTTGAGCTGCTTAGTTAAGTTAGGGAGTCCTTTTCAAGCTAAGAAAACAAGTGCAAGAATTATTACAGCTGATGGAAATTTGATTGTATTCTCCCACCTCTTGTTGCACAGGCTGTCATATCATTTGCATATTTGGTAAAGTGTTTTTTCCTCATTGTCCCCTTTATGGTAATTTGGAAGCAGATAGTGAATTTTTCCTATCAGTAAAAGTGGAAAAAGAGTATTTTAGTTGGCTGAACTAAAATTGCTCACAACACTTTTCTTCCTAAGAGCATTTGTAGTAAATAAATTAGATCCAATTGCTCTCCTTTTTATGTATAGCCTTATAAATAATGGTAGAGGGAATTCAGGAAAAGCAATGAGAGCATTGGCAGGGAACAGTTTCTCACAGGGCTTAGTTCTGATTTCAAATCTGTGTTGCTAGTAACAGCAAACTAATTACATGTGAAATTGCACCATGAGACTCAGGTCCCAGGTATCACCTGTGCAATAGAGTATGACAGCATAACACATTTGATTCTCCTTAGAAATATCTCTATCCTGCAACTACATCATTCAAAAGACAGAAAATAAAAAAAAAAGGGTGGGGGAGGGAACAGAAACTAGATGCCTTAATACAAACCTACTTATTTATAGCCTATAAACTCTTTCTTGAATTAAAGCAGACACACAAAAAATAGGTACCTTCTTTGCTTGAGGTTCCGGTTTTATTTTTGACAGCATTCTTGCTGAAAGCACACTCTCATCCTGAAATAGACTTCTCTGGAGCATCCTTGATGCTTTTTGCAACTTTTCTTTCCCTACTTCTGCACGGAGAGTACCTGACAGCCTCTCACTGCACACACTCCTGAGTGCATTCCCATGTGCCTTTATGCCTCTAGTGTCACTTGCAGCCAGCTCGAAGGGAAGGTGGCTGTGACCACCACCAGTTTGCTAGCACCAGTTGTGCCATGTAACACAGTAGTGGCTTCACACTCACTTTCTTCATTCAGGTCTGAGTTGAGTTTAACAGTGTCTAGTGGAGGTGGTGCTTTTGGAGGGGAAAGGATGCTCTTGTACAGTAGATTGTTCAAAATATCAGCTCTTTTCATTTCTCAGTCTATAAAACAGACTCTGATCTAAGTCTCCAGAAATTTATTCATATACAGATATAAGTGAGTCTTGTCATTAAATGAGAACAATGGCTCCAATGATGATTTTTATATATATATATATATATCCCTCATAAAAATAATTCTATTTTGTACCAAGAAACAGAAAGTCTGTTTTTTCCATTTTAGTGACACGATTTTCTAGCTGCTCTCTTCTTTCTTCAAGCACAATACAATTAATGGTCTCATGTTTCTTTCCCACATCCACCAAAGCTAAGGGAATCTGTTTTGTAGTTTTGTTTTATAATATTATCTACTTGAAGATTTGCTGATTTAGATTACATCAAGACTGGCTAGCTGATCTGTCTTAGCTTTTACAGCTCTCTAGATAAGAATAGCATCCCGTGACCCTTGATGATGCCCTGCCCCATGGGAGCTCGGGAGTTGTCCTGCAGAGACTGAGGTGCTTTGCTCCTTTCCTCTCCTCTCTTCTCTGTCTACTGCTGGAAGATTTGCCCATAGGACTGCCTGATTCACAGGTACCTGTTGGCAATTCAGGGGCTCTGCCTTTTTTTATTTTAGGGCCTTCCACTCCATACTTTATGCTCCTTCTCCTTTTATGTATTGAATATTTTCCTCAGACTATTGTGTTTCAAACACACTATCAGGGACGTAGCACTTGCTTAAAAATATTGGTTTTAGAGTCCATTCTTCTGACTTGTACTTTATCAATTTCTACACCTGCTGTGTGATATGGTCATTGTAAGTGCCTGCTCTTGGTCAATGGACCCTGGGATGCTTCATTGGAAGTGTTGAAACAATCTTTTAGGAGTCTTGTACTATGAAGAAGTATCTGTTCACAACATTATGAATGTTTCCAGCATCCTGCTTGACAGCAGGCACTCTGGTTAATCATTATTACATCTCTTTGGTTACAGGAATGCTTACAATTTAGCAGTAGTTTTTAAATAATTTTATATTTATAGTTTTTAATATATTTATATAAAAATATATTTAAAATATATTTTTATATATTTATATTTATAATTTTTATATTATGATGTAAAACAGTTCAAGTAATATAAATCAGCAGCATTCTCCTTAATATTTTCTTATGCTGGCAAATAACTTTGAACAATAGAAGATAAAACATTTTTTAAAAAGAGTTACTGGATAGCAGTTTGTATTCCTATAACAAGAGGCAAGTAGAAACTGATATTAGTATTACCCAAACTGACAAATGGAAACACCAGAAGGTAATTTCTGTACTGCTTTTATGATTAATGCATCATGTCCGGTCTCTGCTAAATGCTAAAATGAAATATGAAGTTTTGCAACTGTATTAAATATGTCATCACTTGAGGTAAAACTAGCAAAGAGACAAAAAAAAAAGTTAATTAAGGAATGTAAACTTAGTTCCTAATAAGTTCCTAAATTCCTAAGGTGTGGGAATACTGTCAATGCTACATTTACATTTGGTACCTCAGTATCAAAAGAAACAGGGGAGGGGAGGTCTATGACTCATCACAGCCATTTTTTGTATAAAGCCAGAAACCACATCGTCATTTGATAAATGAGCCAAGAGCAAAGCTTTACAGAGAAAAAGAGAGAAGAGTGGGAATTCCAGTCTGAGGAAGGGTGGAGGCTCTGCAAGTTTTCCAGTGACAATTCTTGTGTGGTTTTTTATTTCTATAAAGTAGCAGTTTCAGTTAAAGGCATAACATGGATAACTCTGTCTTACAGATCTAAGCAAATTTGGGAATCCTAGGAACTGGCTGGGCATATCAGTTTGAAAGAGTCATTTTAGGTGCTTGGATTATCAAGAAAATAAGGATAAATCGTCTCTATTGCACATTGTCCAATGCTTTTATGAAAAGGGACAACTTGAAATTTCAGGAAATACCGAAGTTCTTTTGGAAGTGAAAATATCAAGATCTTGGCACTTAAGACTGCACTGAGAGAGTTGGGGTTGTTTAGCCTGGAGAAGGCTCGAGAGCAGCCTTATTGCAGCCTTTCAGTAAGTAAAGGAGACTTAAAAGAAAGATAGGGGAAAGCTTTTTAATAGTACCTGTAGCAACAGGACAAGGAGTAATGGTTTTAAACTAAAAGAGTGTAAACTCAGATAAGACATGAGGAAGAAAATTTTTATTATGACAGTGGCAACACCAAGAGAGGTGGTGGATGTCCCATCCCTGGAAATATTCAAGGTCAGATTGGATGGGGCCCTGAACAACCTGATCATTGCGGGAGTGTTGGACTAGATGAACTTTAAAGGTCCCTGCCAACTCAAACCATTCTATGTTTCATATGAAATAAAGGGCAGTTGTTGATAGTATTTATTCCAATTTAAATTAATTTCACAGTGTCAGCTGAACAAGGACCTGTACAGAAACACCAAGAGAGCACTAAGAGGTCTTTTGCTATGGTACAAGGTATTTTGTGCCGGCCACTCTCCACAGAGAAAAGAAGATTTGGTGAGAAGCCTGAAAGCTGAAGCATAAACTAAACTTCATTTTCAGTCAGGTCATCAGGCCACTTTGGCTGCTGCACAGCAATATCATGATTAACTTAATCACAGGAAAGATGTCAGGGATACATGGAGCCACAGGCGGTTTGCATCAACATTTACAGAGTCTTTTCAAAGAACATCTCAGGGTTGCATTTCAGGAAGAAGCTTCCACTTTCCACTTCAGTAGTTATCTCATTTTCAGGCAGACAAGGTCTCATTTGCCAGACATTCATTAGGAGATTTGTCTCTTGTTAGCTTTGTGTACAAAATATCTTTCTTCAGTGACTGATAGGGAGAAGCCCTCAGCCCTGGATCACCAGCATCACTAGCTGAGCCCAGGATTGCTGGCAGCAGCTGGTGGGGGAAGAGGGGTCACTCGGGCTGCCCATTTCTGCCAGACTGCTGCAGGAGGCAATGACACACTGGGACAGCAGGCATTTTTTATAATTACTATGGCACTACTCCATAGTTCATATATTAAATATCTGTCACTAAAGATTCATCATGCCTGAAGATACATCACCTCAAGGCATGTGATAGAAAATAGTTTTTATTCTACCTTCAAAAAGAAACTACTGTAGAAAACTTGTGCTGCAATGTCAACTGTCAAAAGTTAGACCTTTTTTGTCCATATTAATAAAGACACTTTGCTTATGCAACTCCATACTATTTTTGTCACATAACCTATGCATCATTTATGCAAAGAAGACATACACAAGGCAGCATAATTAAGGTTGCATGAGACTGTAAATCTGCCATCTTTTGGGTTTGAGCCAAAAATTCTATCTGAATTTATATCCACTGCCTACAAACAGTTCCTGACTGTGCATTCCATGGTTTCATCCCAAAAAGACAGGGACTCTAACAGATGCTGATTGAGTAGCTTCCTGACTTCAAAAATGAAATATCATCAGTATATGAAAGGGTTTATTTGGTTTGGTTCCCTGCAAGAGTAGAGGACTGGGCTTGGTGAAGAGGAAAGGTCACTCCTGTTTCTGTGTTCCTAACAGATTTAGCTGAAGATTAATGTCAATGCTAACATGTTTATTTATGGGTAACTACTTACTGGCCTTTTACTTTTCTGTTCCTTCTGCAGCCATTGATGGAAAGCAGCCAGATGCCTCTGGGTTAGCTCGTGGGTGAATTCCATCTAGCAACATCATTTACATTTGGTAAATGCAGTTTAATTTGAGAGCCTTGTTTATAGTCTCTCATTTACTGCTTGTGGTATTCATAATCTATTTAATAGTGGGGCACTAAAGAAGTACTTGAGCACATTAGATTTAGGGTGTTTAGGGAGCACACATTTAGGGTGTGTTCCCAGACAGGCAGTGACAGGGAGTGATGCTGCTGTTTTCCCGATTGGCAAAGGTGCAGGAGCTTGGCTGCACGGGCTGTGCACGGGCTGGGGGCTTTCCCAGCAGCCTGTTCATCACCTGAATTTGCTCAACAAGCCTGAAATGCCCCATTGCTGCACAGATCTGTAGATATGCTTGGGTGGCAATGCAGAACCTGTTAAGGTGTTAACTGTTCAGAAGTTTAAAACTACCTTTAGATGAGGCAAAAGTCTGCAGCAACCCCATATAAAAGGAGTCCTTGGACATGTAATGCATGGGAACTAACAGCTTTTGTTAGTGGTTTTGCATGGAGCACAGCTCTTCCGTGGATATGAGGCCTGAAATACTCTTTTTATAAAATAGACTGTCTTCTCTAGACTAAAAAAGATTGACAGAAAGCAGCAGCAGGGAATACGTGTCTGTGCTGTGAAGATTACACAACTTTCTGTCATACACATTGACTCCCAGATCTACTAATTTTTATTATCATTATATTACCTTCATGACTATACCAATATGCCAATAAATAAGTTAAGCTTTTAGCTGCTAACCAGCATCTTATTGGTCATGGTGTAAGTAAATGTCTCCTTTTTAGTTTTCTTACTTCCCATTTCTGTCACTTAAAATCAGTTCAAAACACAGCTGCAAACAAAATTTCTGCTCTGACAATCTCATCATCTCTGTTTCCACAGCCCCCTTTTTGTGAACGGGACTCCCTGCCCCAATACTCCACCAAGCCTTGCCTAGATGTGTCCTGCTCCTTCCTTCAGTCCCACTAGGGGGGTCTTGGGACAGCCTCTCCTCAGGGCTGCAGGCCAGGCCCTCTCACCTGGCTGCCAACACACCTACATTCCTAAAAAACCTGGGCCTCTGCAAAACCCACACACTCCCCAGCCTCTGCTCTTTCTTGTCTTCCAGTGCCTCTGTGCAAACAAGAACACTGTTGACACCTCTTACTCACCAACCATCTTGCAGGCTGTCTCCAAAGATCTGGGATATTCCAACAGCAGATGCACCTCTTCTCACACAAAAGTCCTCTTGGGAGTTTAGCAAGCATGGATCCCGGTTAGTCTACTGCCTCCTTCACCCAGCACTGCGGAGAGTACAGGTATCACATCTGCTAAACTGCAGCATCCACTTTCTGTTTAATCCTCAGAGCATCCTCTCTAATCAACAGCAGTTCTTCAAAATCTTGGTAGTGGGACCTTCTTTGTATTTTGCAAGAATAGGCATGTTAAGTGCTTAATAAATGGGCTAAAAATAAGAGAATAGGTTTATATTCTGCCTTATATGCAGGAGAATTTCCGCTTAGTTTCTCTAGTCTTTGTTCAATTGGCTGTGCCTGAACACTTCTACAGACTTACCTCCTTCTCCTGCAAGAGGCACATATGGGAAGAAGTATTTAAAAACAGTAAGAGGAACTGGCTTTTTTTAAACCAATACTCAGAAGATAAATTATCACTTATTGACATGATAATCTGTATGTCATTGTTCAATAGCACTAACAATGTGAGGGTTTTTAAATGCCATGTTCAATAAGAATACTGTGCTCAAAATAAGAATACTGACTTAATTTTTCATTTCTTTTCTCAGTCAAATAACTTTGGCCCAAATCCTCTAAAACACCCAAGTATTGAGTTCATCACTGTATGCTCTGCCACAGCCTTTTAAAGAGTATCTTTCACAGCCAGAGTGAAAAGGCTACTAAATGGGTCAGGATTACCCAGTGGTAAACAAAACGAAGCATTTCAAGTTTACTTTAGAATTTAAATAAAGAAGAAATTTCAAAGTAAAATTACTATTTTTCAAGCTTTGGCGAAGCTGCAGACGATTGCACAGCCAGTAACACTGAGTTCATTCATGCCCGGGACAAACACCCGCACTGTGCCACCTGAGGACG
>NW_008236622.1:2879805-2890055 GCF_000691975.1 Corvus brachyrhynchos
CACAGGTACCCGCTCCTCTGTCCCCGCACAGGTACCGCGCACACTGCACAGGTACCGCGTCCCGCCGCCCCCCCGCACAGGTACCAGGTCCCGCTGTCCCCGCACAGGTACCGCGCTACCTCCCCTCCCCTCCCTCTGTTCCCCGCAGTCGCGTTCCCACCGTGCCTCCGTGGGGTGCACGGGTGTTTCACTGCCCGTGAGTGCCTCAAGGCAGGAGTGTTTTCCACGGAGCCTGGGACCCTGCGAGAGCAGCCTGGTGCCGTGTGATCTGTAACCTCTCTAACATAACGGTATAATACGGTGTGGCATCCCGGTTTCTAAAGCTCGGCAGGGCGTTCGCTCACCCTCGTGTCCTTAGCAGTAGCAGTGGCTCCACACAGGTTTTCCAGGGCTCCTCGCGTGTCCGTGCAGTGTGTCCGTGCGGCGTGTCCGTGCAGTGTGTCCGGAGCCGGCACCGGCACCTGAGCTCACTTGAGCTGAGCCCCGAGCACAGCTCGGCCACAGGGCTCAGCACCAGGAGCGGGGCTCAGTGTGGGGTGGGTTGTGCTACTGAACTACAAAAAAGTACCAGAGACTTCCTTGATTAAAACATAAAAATTCAAAGCATAGAAAGGAATGAGAAGTAATTTTTATATCAGTGCTATTTTAACTAATGTTATATGTGCTATAAAAAGTCATTGCTAATGACTTTTTCATAATTATTTTCATTATAATAGCGATTTGCAATGATGTATCACACTGGCACACGTTTGCTCTTATGAAGTAAAAAAGGAGGGAGGGATAACAGTCTGTGCCAACCCAGAATTAAGGCCCAAGTAGTTAATTTTTTCTACACCTAAGTTCACACATTAAATTGAACATTCTATGTCAATAGTGATATTATGTAAATAATTAAATGTTTCATGTTAGCAATGGTTTTAAGTATTTAAGCTGTTGAGACAGTTCATGCCTCTTGACTACTATAGAAAGAATAAATGAAATATATTTAAAAATTAAGTACTGTTTTTCCTGTTATTCTCAGGCCTACATTTACATGTGGAGGAGTTGTATCTGGAGAATCAGGGTTTATTGGGAGTGAAGGATTTCCTGGCGTCTACCCACCAAACAGCAAATGTACTTGGAAAATCACAGTAAGAATTTTTAATACCACAAAATCAGGGCTGAAGATAATGGACAGCTATTTGTTGTTAAACTGTGTTTTACATAGGGTAACATATGTGCAGTAATGAACACAGTAACTCAAAGTAGCTCAACTGTCTGCAGCTTTTTAGGGTTGATGTAATATGATAATAGTGGCTGAAATAGAACTGGCCTTGCCTCATGTCAGAAGCAAATTTTCACTGATTTCCCTGATGCACCTCTAATTGTTTTAACTTAACCCACTTACAGGCAAACATCTCCCTTTCCTGCCACTGCAGAAAGTGACAGTGAGTTCTATGAAAGAAAAGGTTTGAGGTGGAGATCACGAAAAGCAAAATTTCTTGGCAAGAAGACATGTAAAAAGTTTCAATCAAACCCAAAAAATTCAGGAAGGTTTGCTTGAAGTGTGCTGTTAGCAGTGTTCTGCCAGCCAGGACATCTGGAGTCTGTCATACAGCAGGCCGACAGCAGTAGGGAAGTGTCGTTACATTTATAAATGACTATGTGAAATGGAACCATGTGGTACAATCAATGTTTTGATGCTGAAATGAGACTGTAGGGCAGAGATATCATATTCACGGACAACAGATTCCATGAAACAACTAGGACTAAATACTCCTGTTCTGGATGTCCTTATACACAGACTCAGAGAAAGGGATGTGAGTGAATGATTACTGTTCCTCACATCTGCACAAATTAAACCCTCTGAAACTGCCCACCAAATTGCCTCTCTTTTTTAGGCACGGTTCACCAAGAAGTCTTCTGACATTTGGGCCTACAGAAAAAATAAATATAAGTATATAAAAAAATAAGTCTTTGTGTTGACAGGATCATTAAAGACAACTTCAGTTCAAAGACTGCATCACAGGCTAAGTGTTGGCAGGAGAATAGGATATCACAGGGTAATTGTTTCCTGCTACTATAGAGATGCTGACGCAAAGCAGGAGACATTGATCTGTTTACAATGTTCAGTTTAAAACAACTCTTGTACCAAATGAGTGATATGATTTTAATCATTATATATGAAAGATCCCAGTGAAGCTGCAGAGTTGCTTTCTGCACCTTTCTGTTGTGTTATTATTGGGGCCTAGTTAGAGGTTACCTTTGATCCATGTCTGACCTCATCCAGAAGAGTCTGATGTGAAACATGGTATATGCCCATAAACTTGCTTTCTTGCTATCGAGGGGCTAAGGTGACAGCAATCAGCATGGCCCACCTCACAATCTGAAGAGCAGATGCAAGTTACATTTGGAATCATACACACATGCCTTTAATAAAAGGGAAAAAATGTCCAAAGTTAGGTTACCTATATAACTCAGATGTTCAGAAGTTTAAAATTGAATCTGGAGGGGAAAAATTAATTTTGCTTATAACAGCATTAAGTTTTTACCATTAAAAAACTTAGATAACAAATGGAGGCAGCACTAAAGAAACAATTATTGAATCATGCCATGTATCTGCCCTTCATATGGGGGATAGAGGAAAAGAACAAATGATTGTACTTAGAAAGTCCATACAGAGTGGTTTCATTGCAGACTTTATGTGGCTGTTGCTAACAAGGTGCCAGCATCCCGATTAGTCTGGGCATGGTGAGAAGTACTACTCCAAAGCTGTAGCAGAGCTGTGTCTGCACTTGAGCTTTCTTGACAATGGGAGGAACTCGATGGCTTTTGTCATTTTGTGATCACCCTGACTCCCAGTTTTCTGCTGTGCTGTCATTTGACTGCCTCCTACTTGTCCTCTGTAGTTTGCTCAAAGCCACAGAAGGGCTGCACAACTGGAGTAGTCCAGGTTTGCTTGTGCCCTCATCTCATTTAACCCCTGTTTCATTAAACAATATTGTTCACTAAGCCAAGCTGATTTATTTTCCCCCATCAACTGTAGAACACTCTGTGTCTTTTGGGTGTGCAGGAAGGATGCAGGGAAGGCAAGGACTACAAAACTTTCAAGACTAAGCCTGTACTCTCTTAAAAAAAAAAGACAATGGTTTGCCAAACTGCAGCAAAGTAGTACACTCAAGGGTATGGTTAGCCTGAATTTAAGCAACAAAATCCTTTCACCAAATTCTGCTGAGGCTCAGAATAGCTTGCAATAGCACCCAAGTAAGAAAGCCAGTTACACTGCCATGAAGAAATACTCTGTAGTTACTGTTAGTCTTCTTTGTTTAGCATCTGCTCTTAGAAAGTGACTAAGACTTTTTGCCTGTCCGTTTTAGCCAAGGGCTGTGAACACCTTCCTGAAAACACTCTGCTAATGCAGGATCTGACAAGTCTGCAAGACTGAAAGAGACGTTGATTCACTTTGTGTCTGGGTCACGAGAAGCACGAAGCTGTTGTTTTCTCAATTACAGGATCTCATCATCTGCACAAGAAATGCACAGAGAGGCAGAATGAGAGCTAATTTATTCTTTAGAGGAAAATAGGTTTAGAAAACATTACAGGTAATACAGATAAAGCAGTGTAGCATTCAGGTATCATCTGAAATCTTTCCAACTGGTTTGCTAAAGCTGGAAGAGTCTCTCTGACTCAGTTCTGTTATTTCAAGAGACTGGGACTTTTTCAGCTGGCTAAAGAAAACAGCTTCTCTATTCTAAGAGCTCTAAGAAGTGTTCAGCACATGCTTGTGGTTCTATTACTACCCTGGCAGACTACCCAGCAGCTTTTCACTGACTTCGCTAAGAAGTCATTTGTAGAGCTATTTCCTTTCCTATAGTAATGTATATAGCTTTATCTAAAATATGTCATATACACTTACTTTTAATACTCTGTAATCCTTCTTGGCCATTACCTCACATAAATGTGTCACATAGTCCAAGAATCTGGACTGCTGTCCTGTGTTTATCTGGCAGACTGCTTAGTTCCCATAAAACTCCAACAACTTTATGTGCTACAATAATACTGAAAACTGTCAGAGTTATGTAAGGTTATGTTTTTATAGGTTCAGGAGCTGCGTTCCAGCAGGTTTGCTGACAGTAAGCAAGGTTTGAAAAATTTACTTATCAGGGCAGTTGGGAATCTGCCCTGAGGGAGCAGAATATTTTAAATAATTTTTTCTATGTTTTAAGCATTCATTTTCCTATATCATTGTAAAACTGCCCTTCCAGTAGAAAATAGATCTTTACACATGGTTGTATTGCCAGAAAAGAAAGAGATGAACAAAATCTAGTGCCCTTGTCAGGAAGAGCAAGCTAATACAAATTTTTAAAATTGGAGCTAGAGAACAAGCAGCTAGGCAGAAATCATGGTTCTTCCCAGGTGGTAACTCCAAATAACTTCCACATTGATTCTCAGTAGAGAGAAATAATACATTTGTCTTGCAGGTAGCTGATGTGTTTTTCAACTCTACCTAGGACTGCTATAGCAAAACATACAATCAGCATTTTGGTATTAAACATATATCAAAATATATTCAAGCCAACACAGGTTTAAAAGTTAGGCAAAATATATTTATGAAAGTTGGCACTTAAGGGGTTCTCTCCCCCAAAAAGATTATTTTCAAAGTAAATAATCTAAACCACATAATTTTGATGAAGAGGGGTTTGTATTGTCAGAACAACAACAGAAAAACAGCTTCACTACTTTAAAGGTAACTGAACTTTGATTAACATTATATGAAATATCTGCAATGAATGATAATGAATGAATGATAACCAAAAACAAGCTAAGGACCTTATTTTGAGGTGTATTGTATATATGGAGTAATCCTGCCCTTTTGAAGAGGTTAGTAATCTACACAGATGATTTTAGGGAATTAAGCTCTACAAAAACTCCCTCTAAAAATTCCTTTCTCCTTTAATAGGAGTAAGGCATCCTTTGCATGAGTTTAGCATCATAATTTTTGAACCTAAATAAGTTGATAGAGTTAAAATAAGAAGGGAAGCAGAGAGTGAGTATGGGTCAGTTGCCCTCTTCGTGACAAGGAGAGGATGAAGTGCCTCTGTTGTTGAAAGATACCAGCTGGATGGATAAAACAAAAATAAGGCACACCCTGCAGATGAAGCATCACATCATTCTTCCTTTCACTCCTCCCTCTTCTTTTTTTCTTTTCTTTTAAGAGCTGAATTCCTTCCCAGTTCTTCCTCTGAGGTATCACATCTTCTTACTGCATCAAGGCTCAGATGTGGCTCAGAGTAAACAATACTGAGTCAGGCGGGCTTTTTCTTGCTCCCCTGTGTTTCTCATGGAACAATATTTTAAATGTCCTGGGATAAACACTGGCAGATTTTAGCACATTAGTTTTCAACATTTAAAAAAGCAAAACAGTAGAAATCAAAGAAAAGTACAGTTTTGCAGAGATGCGTGTATTTAGCACAAGATTTCTTGGCAGTAGCTAGAAACTTGAACAGCTGCTGCTAGAATGTGGAGCCACCATCCTCTGCACTTCTGATTGTCATCTACTCACATCACAATTAACTGATTTACATACTGGAACAAATTTGTTATTTTTGTGAATGACAAATATTTTAATAAGCAAGTATATTTTTAAAATAAAGTAATACCAGTAAGTAGTGACTGTAATTAAGGGCCTGCCACATTTCTTTAAATGACTTACCTCCCCAAATTCAGCTGAATGTGAGCAAGGATTATTCTGACAACTAAAACCTGCAGTAGGCTCTTTGTTAAATGTTCATGACCATGTGGCTGAGTTTTTCCTACACATTTTTTTACAGACTCATGAAACAGAAGTCAGTACATCTATGGGGAACAGTCTTGACCAAGTTCAAATAGACTAAACTGACAGAAGCAGAGATGAAAAACTACAATGAAATATAATTAGAAAGTGTAATGTTGTATAGTATAGTATAGCCAGTGGTGGAGAGAGGAGAAGGAAGCACAACACTGCACGGAATGACTTATACCATGAACCAGAAAACCTAAGACTTGAGTGAATGGCTGTCTGCAGTTCGGAGTTCGGCAGCTTTGCCAGTGTCCTCTCCCTCCTGAGCAGGGGTCTGTTCCACATCCTGGTTCCCTCTGTCCCCCGTGGGGCAGCAGAGAGAGCAGAATATCCAGGGGTAGGAGTGAGCACTTTGAGGCTGGTGTGAGTAGAGCAGTGCTGGGTCAGTGCACTCCTGGAACAGAGCTGTCAGTGAGAACCATCAGCATTACTGAGAGGTAACCACTTGGCTAAATCTGAATGCAACTCTAGAAGGACAGCAAAAAGACCTTTTCTTACCCCAGAACCAGCTACCTCTCACATTTCCACTTCCTTCTTCAAACTCTGGGAGAGAGCAGGTATATTCAAAGAAGCAATTCAGGCTGAGAAAGTAGGGAAAAATCTCATAAGCATTGATAAAACTGTTTAATCTAATATGCTAGAGCAAATTCTGCTCAGCTTTCGAAAACAGGAAGGAAAAGGGGAAACATATTAAAGATGGGCAAGTTTTAGACAAAGCTGCAAGACACCGTTGTGGAATATGTTAGACAAACTTAACTGTAGGCATGATAGTTTACTTTAAAACATGATGACCTTTAAAGGTCACCCCCTTTGCGTCATGTTGTACCAGTTGTACAAACTTAGGAAAATGACTGTTCCACCCCAAAAGACCATAGGCTATTTTACATACATACTTCTGGAAAAAAGGCTTCTGTAATCTAACTCCCTAAATTTGACTTTTTCTAACTAATTTTAGTGTCAGCATTTCTGAACTGAGTTGTCCAGTCACACAGAGTTTGTAGCATAACCATAAATAATATCCAGGTCTTCTGGCAGGAATACCAAATTCATTTTAGCTCATTTTCTGTTAAAATGACCATGCATCAATGGTCCTTAGTGATTCAGACAAGAAGACAAGTGAATGCAGTAAGAGATTTAGATATGAGAGCAGTGATTCAAGGAATAAATTCAAGATTAGATGAGTTGTGGTTTTGATGTAGTAGTAGCAGCGATGCGTATCAGCACAGGGGACCTGAATGCATTTTTGAGAGAACTTTGAACTTGAAAGGAAAATACTCTGAAACCAGCAGCAGCAACTGCAGTGGAGCTGGTCAGCCGGTGGGCACATGGAACCTGGGCAGCTGAGAACAGCTCAAGCAGAAGTCTGTCCTGCTGCAGGATCAGTATCAACACTGGACATAAAAGCAGCTGCTTTTATGAATGAGTATGAGGGAATGAGTAACCTGAACACACCTACAGCACATTTTTCAGTACATCTAGAACTGCTGCCTCTATTAGTATCTTCTGTGGGTTAAGCAGTCACTTTCATTTATAGCACTTCCATCTATACTTTACAAGCAATTTTTAACTGTTGAGACTCAATGTTAGAAAAGTTTGACAATTTCATATAGGAACAGTTTAGTTTTAGTTTATTTCAAACCAGTGTTTTAAAATGAGTCGCTGTTAAGGAATGAAAAAAATTCATGAACTCTTAAATAACATGGCTTAAATATGAACTTAATGCAGATATATTGTGTGTGTTTAAAGCAGAAAATTATAGTAGTGTCTCAGTAAAGCAGAACAGCTGCAATTATTTTAATAGCTAACCACTCTACCATGATATGGATTGAATGAAGATAATTACACTTGCCTGTCTAGGGTCCCTCTATACTTTAAAATACTGTTTCCCTTCTTCTGGTTCTGCTACACAGCGTTAAGTGCTTTATTAGAATAGTTTTCACTTCTCAGTATGCTGCTTTTTCTCTTAAAAGCTTGTAACTGTATCCCAGGAAATGTTCTCCTCTTTGTAAACTATTATGTTCTCTTAATTTACATCCTTCCCTGTACTCGTCTCTTTTGCAATGTCCACAGATGCAGACATGTAAGAAGATTTGCCCTGTCTTATGTTTCCTCAGATGTTTCAGAAAACAAAGCTCTCTTCTATATTGAAGACACCCACTAATGGTTCTTTTGAATTCTCTGTTTATAGTTGTCTTCCCAAATATAATTCTTTCACTGCAGCCACTCCAGTAACTAAATATTAGGGTTGTACAGTTAGCTGTAAAGTTTCCATTTTTATTTATAAATCTGTGTGTCAGTAAATAAAAAACATCCTTCAAACTATGAAACTTGGTAACACAAATCAGAAAGAGATGCCATTTTGTTTGTTTAAAATGGTAAATTGCTTGTTCAATGCTTTTTTCATATTAATCTCATCCTCCTCACCTTACTTGGTGACAGGGAGCTGCATGGCTGATTCCATACTTTCAGCAGAAAATAAGAGAAACACAGCAAGCTGAACTGGTTTATAATTAACTGCATGAGCCTAGAGGATACTCTGGATCAGAAATAAGATAATAGCAAGAGATGGCCAGAGCTTTGTATTTAGGATTGGTCCAAGTTACTTTAAAAACTGCTTTGCCTGGAATATAGTTGACAGACAGAGCTTACCTGAGAGGAAGTGAAGGGTGTGAAAACAGTCATGCAAACAGTAGGATGCAATAGACACGTGGTCACACTTCCAGATGCATCTCTCCATCCTTCCCTCTCTCTGCAGGTCCCAGAGGGAAAAGTGGTGGTTCTTTCTTTTCGATATTTAGACCTGGAAAGTGACAATCTGTGCCGATATGATTTTGTGGATATATACAATGGCCATGCCAATGGACAGCGCATCGGCAGGTTCTGTGGTACTGTGAAACCAGGTGCCCTTGTATCCAGCAGCAATAAAATGTTGGTGCAGATGACTTCAGATGCCAATACTGCTGGAAGTGGATTCATTGCAAAGTTTTCTGCAGCAGAACCACATGAAAGAGGTAATTAACCATTCATTATATGTGCTAAAGACAAATATAACTGTACAGCTCTATGCAGAGCCACATTATTGCTTAAAAAGATGTGGTGCCAGAGATATTAAGGATGTGCTATTCAACATATTTATTAATTACATTGCTTAGCAAAGTGTAACTGTTTAGCCATCGTAGTTAATCAAGCAGTAAAGAGAAAGGCTGACTAGTCTGAGTAGTGGAAGAACTGTGCCTAGTAGTAAACTGGCAATAGCTAGTCATTAAAAGGGCAGATGAAATTCAATATAGATAAATGTTGCAAAAAAGGGGAAAACACCCTAACTTTGTGTACAGTACAGCAGGTTCTGGACTGTTACTGTTTTGGAATGAGATGTTAGGTTTAAAATAGATGATTTATGAAAACAGTAGCTGAGCATCAATCCAGTGCTTAATAGGTATCAAAAAAGAAACAGAAACTTAAAATTTTTACAAAATAAAATAAAGACCAAACAATAACAACAAAAAATTATGCCGTTATAAATCCATAATGCATGTACATCTTGAATAAAGTGTGCCTTTCTGATGTTCCCATCTCAGAACTGAATATGATAAAATTACCAGAAGGAATCAGAGACAACAAGTATGATAAGAGTTAAAAGAACATCACATACACAAAGATCAACTGCACAGCATGAACTTCTTCATGCTGGAAAAGAGAAGGTCAAAGGGACTGTAGGAGAGGGCTTTAAAGTCATGACTGGTATGGAGAAGGTGAATGGGGACCACAGTCCATCTCTTCTGATATAAAAACCAGACAAGCAAATGACTGCGAAGGAAAGGAGAGGGAGCTTTTTCTCTGTGACCCAGAGGTAGAATGCTGTGCCAGGGGATATTGTGGATTGCCCATTTCTACCCTGGTTTAAAAACACTTACAAAAACATATCAAAGCAAAATTCATCAGGTATTATTAAACATAAAGGCATTGCCTGGTGCTTGGGAAGAGTATGACCAGTGAGAGGCTGGGAGGTCAGAAGGAGGTGGTACTGCCCTAGTTAGTGACTCTTTTTCAAGGTTTTTGCTATTGGATAATATCAGACTAGACAGATTGTTGGGCAGACACAGTGCAGGTGATGAGTAATTTATCAGCCCTTCAAGTTGTAACCTTGTATCAATGATTTCTTGAAAGATATATTAAATAACTGTGACCCAATACAGTTAATTTAATCAAGAAGGTTCATAATAATATTGTAAATAAGGATTACATACCTGATGGAGTTCTTTAATTTGGAACCGAGGGCAGGAGAGGAAGAAAAAGACCCTTCTCCATCAAGAACACCACAGGCTGCAGTTCCTTTGGGAATGCCTGTCAGCCCCACCACCGCTGCCCCATGGGCTGCGGGGATGGCTCCTCCAGTACCTCCGGCTTCTCCCCCTCCCCCAGCCCCCCGCTT
>NW_008236622.1:2890148-2923129 GCF_000691975.1 Corvus brachyrhynchos
GCGGCCCCCCGCCGCCCCTCGGGGCGCCCCCAGCTCCCGCTCCCGCCGTGCTCAGGGCAGCGCGCTGTGCTGCATTGCAGGGGACCAGTACTGCGGGGGACGACTGCAGAAGCCGTCGGGCTCCTTTCACACGCCCAACTGGCCAGAGCGGGACTACCCCGCGGGAGTCACCTGTTCCTGGCACATCGTGGCCCCGAAGAACCAGGTAAGGCGCTGCCATCGCCCTGCTGGCACAGCTCAGCTTCCAGTGCTTGCAGGGACCAACAGTCCTCAGAGCAGCCGGCTGCCCGCGCTGCCCTGGGATACTGCAATGCCACCTGGCTGATACCAGGCTGGGCAGGGGCAGCGAGCACGGGCACAGCTACGCTCCGACCATCCCACCTTTCTCTCCTGTCTCGTCCCCGTGGCTCCTGTGCTTCCTCAGCAGGGCCACGCTCTAGTATTCTCCCCTAAACGAAACCCATTAAAGCTTCTGTGATTGGTGAGGCTTTTAAACCAGGGGGGTTTAAAAGTTTTTTTGCTAATTTAAAAAATACCATGCAAATTAAGTTAGGGCAGGTGATCATCTCAGCACCAAACATGATGATGATCAGTGCTGCATTTAAGTCTAACAACATTTGAGCATTTTTGGTGTTGCTGCAGTTTATTATTGAGGTACCCAGGTAGAGCTGATGAGTTTATTAAAAGCAGTTTGTTTCTTTTTTGTTTTTTGAAGGCTCCACATAACATGCTTGCTTAATTAGCCAGATGCTATGAGAGCATATGTTACCACTTCATTAAGACCTGAGGAGATGTGACAGCAGACTGAGAGGGCTCTTGTGCCATGCATGGCAAACACAAGTAAAAATCCCTACACTGTAGGGCTAATCTCAATCCTAGCTGCACATTTTCTGGTTGCCACTGAGCCATCTGCTCTGTATCCTAGCAGGAGGTCTACAATGATTGAATGTTTTGGTTGACAAGCATGTTTGGTAGGTTGCTTTTCTTGCCACATCCAGCTTTTAAAATTCATTTACATATAAAGACAACTTTCCTCTTCCTCTTCTGCTCATGACTAATCCTTGAAATAAAAAAAGCTGCCCCAGATAAATATATTCTTCTGATCTTTCCTACTTTTCCATTTACCAAGACAGTTCCTCCCTTGAACTGAAGCAGTGTGTCAGCTTAGTCTTTCCTCTACAGGTAGTCCTTTTTAATCCACATTCCTTGTTTGCTAGATACAGGTCATTTAACAATCCTATAGATAGGCAGTGATTTTTAAACCCTTATCTGTAAACTGCAGATTACTTTGGTTCTTTCCAAATGTCTCTCAATAAGCCTAAGAACTTTTCCTAAGCTCATAGTGAAGATTTAAGAAAGGCTATATAGGCATAAAAATAAGAGCATTATATCCTGTGCCTTTTGATGATTCTATTCCATAAATCTACCTGTTCCCAAATATATATTATTCATGTACTGCAACAATGGTTGTTTGCATGGAAAAAAGGCAGAATTTTGACAGTGACAAAAGCCATTTTCCATGAAGTAGTGAATAAGCATCTCTCTTCAAGTGCCCATAACAAGCTCCCCAGTCTTCCATTTGCCAGAATTTAGGTGCCATTGTCTCTATTTGCCTTTCATAAGCACGTGAGCAATAAAACAAGGCACTCTTATTTTGTTGCTTCAAATACAAACCAATTGCTTCATTTATTACAGAAGATGAAGGAGCTTCACCTGATTATGAGGAGCTTCTATTCTACCATGAAATACTTATTAGTGCAAAGTGCACTTATTGAACAACAGTAAAGTTGTTATTATGGCCTGCTCTTTTGCCTGCTATGGAAAAATTCAGCATTTCCATTCCCAGTTGCATTACTTCTTTCTATACCATCTTTTTTCATCACAAGCATGTTATTCAGATGGGTATTCTATTTAAAGTGCATTTTTTCATCATGATACTGAGGGTTTTGAAACAAGCCTGTTAGTCATCTCTGAAACCAAGTCCCCCAAGGTTACTTATACTTCATGGGAAACAAAATTATGCCTTAAACATCCTAATAGTAGAAAACTATATCCAAGCAAAACTAACACATCAGGTGATAACAGGCTATCATTACTACGTCAGTAAATCAAATTAAGTATATGCCATGTACAAATGACTTCTTTTTCTTTGTACAGTCTTAGAAGATTTAATACCATCTTTCTTTGAGTCAGACCTTTAAAAAGGTTGATCGACAGTCAACACAAATCAGTGTTGCCATTCAACTTATTTGTGCTATTTATGGGAAGGTGATTTAAATACTGTTGTGCTTCATCTAAAGAAGCAACCTAAATGCATATATTACCTCGGTTTCCATGCAGCAGTTAGGCTGTGTTTCCCTTCCTTGCCACATGACTGACAGAGTCATTCTGTAGGACTTCATTTCAGAGTAGCAGATTCCATTTCTGTTTTCTTGTACATTGTTTTTCTTCCTTAAGTATAAAATTCCATAAATAAAAGTCACTGGAGATAAGCATAAGTACTGGAAATACCAGAGTTATACTAGTTCTCATTTATGACTTGTAAAGCCTCAACAATTATGGAAATCTGACATGGAAACACAATTCTTTTAAGTACTTACTTTCTCTTGATTTTAGTCTTACTATGTGCTAATTTTGTTTTTATCAACATTTTAATTTCTAATGTTTTTAATTCTGCATCACGTATACACAGCATTGGCAACCACAGTGATTCAGGCCGTGCTGTTAATGAAGTCAGTGAAATGGCTTGTATCAACGTTGCCTTTGCTTTTCCTTTAGCATATCTTGAATGATGCAATGACATTAAAAGCCCCTTTTCTGTCGTTTACAGTTGGCTGTAGTTATTTTAAGAGCATTGTAACACCTAACACCTACTATAATTCACTCAGAAAAATAACTATCAGAAGCTACTTGCATACATTTGAGAAGAAAACATTTTACAGAATATTAGAGTCATATGCTGAACTATTAGTTGGAGAGGCCATGTGGATTAAAATACTTTACAATTAAGTGGATTAAGGAATTTTCCTTTATAGAAAGAAAAATTAAATAGTACTTCATATGAAGATGTCATTTACTACCAGAAGTATTAATAAATTCTGCATGTCAAAACCTTAATGAGTTATTTCCATTTTCCCTTTAGCTAATAGAGTTGAAGTTCGAGAAGTTTGATGTGGAGAGAGACAACTACTGCAGATATGACTATGTTGCAGTGTTTAATGGTGGGGAAATCAATGATGCTAAAAGAATTGGGAAGTACTGTGGAGACAGTCCACCAGCGTAAGTAACTTCCTTTAATTGTGAACTTCACTACCACTATGTGTCATTTTGCTAACAGTTTTGTACTAAGCTTCTAAAAGATTTTATTATTTAAATTAAACATGGCATTTTCTACCTCCAACTGAACATCTAGAAATTGCTTAGTATCTTGTCTCTCTCTACGTTTTCTCTATTCTCTCTCTCCATGACTAACCCTGGCTCCAACCCATGTTGTCTCCTGTCCCATGAGCCTCATCAGACCACTGTCTAACAACACCAATGCTAATCCCAATGCTATTGATAAAGCACCAATAGTAATGGTAGCTGAACATTAACATAATATGTATGTTTTCATTATAGATACTGAAGTACAAGGATCCAGCTGAGCTCTCTAGCCCCTTGGCTCATTCCTTACTTTATCTGACTCATTTTCCTCTCAGCCACTTTTTAAAAAGACAGGATACACAGACTGGGACAGATTTTTCAGATTTGGCCTTATAGTCCTGGTGTTCAGGAAGCAGAACAAAGCTGTTGGCAGCTGATAAATCAGTGCTCTCCTATGTCCACAGGCTGTGTCAATACTGCAGCGAGGGAAGTCTAGTCTGGGCAACCACCATGGCAGCTGTAAATCCAGAGAATTCCAGTTAACCAGCCCCTTACTTTTGGTTATGTCAGACTCTGCCATCAGAGTAAACTGATTTCTGAAAATCTGCCAAAAAAATGGGAAATGATGACAAGTTTTTACTTCAAAGACCTCATTAAGTGTTTTGAAGAAGTCCTTAATAATCAAATCCAATCATTAACAAAAAGTGAGCCCACAGAAATAATAACCCAAACCATTTTATTTTTGGTGGGTTTGTCGAAGAGTTGCAGAATCCAATACTGTATGATTTTTCATAGGTCCTTCCAACTGTGCAGTATCTTTTTCATTAAACAAAACCAAATTTTTTAAAAAACCAAACATTTACTTACTTCCCCTGTGTACTGAGGATTTCTTCAATGTATTTTCCTACTTTCCTAATCTGACCACTTCCATTTTATGGAAGTGAAGTCTGCAGTGAATTCACACAGAAGAACTTAACAATACTCATATTGACATAAACTTCAGGAATCAGAGTTTTAGGTGATTCATGGAAATGAGTTTCATCCTCAAAACACCAGTGTGTGACATGCCAGCAAAGAACCACATATCTTTCAGAAGTAGTCTGGAGTATTTTTTGTATTTTTAAAGAATGTTATTTATGCTTTTTGGCTTTGACATCCAAAAGAATGGAAATATTTTCTTTTTCTATTTTAGGCCTATTCTGTCTGAGAAAAATGAGTTGCTTGTTCAGTTTTTATCTGATTTAAGCTTAACAGCTGATGGTTTTATTGGCCATTATAAATTTAGACCAAAAAAGTTACCCACAACTACAGCTCCGCCTACAACCACAACAGTCCCTGCTACCTCAAGTAAGTCTTACTGGCTTTATTTCATTTCTTAGAAAAATTAATTATTCCAGGAGAGAGTTACAGAAATACAAAATAGAAAATATGCTAAAAATCACATGTTTATGGTTTGTTAGTATTTCAAATGTTGAAGGAATTAATTAAAATTAATATACTCAAGGGAGTACCATAATATACTCAAGGGAGAATCTACTTAACATATTGAAATGAAATCTATCCAGGCAAGAGTTCAGTATAAAAGTAACTTACTCAATCTGAGAAAGTTTTCCTGTCTCTTCTCAATTTTGGACAGTTAACTAACACATTCCGTAGAAGAATGGATAAGCAAATTTCATTTGAATAAGAAGTTCCGAATATTTCAGGAAATAGTTTTATTTAAAGGAACTCTTTCTCCTATACAAGTTGATATGTAAAAATCTTACTGTATTTTTCTTCATATAGTTATTAAGATCAAGCAAAATTGGTATGGAAGCCACCTGAACCCTCTTCAGGTTCTGTCAACACCCTGTCAATATGACACTCTCCAAGAATAATTTTTATTTGAAAATATTCAGGGATTGGAACTTACAGAGAAATATGTCTCACTAAAAATAAGTCTCCTTTTATATTTAAGACTAGACAGCATGTATGAAAGATCAGAGTTGGATTTCTCTGAAGGTATCACCAAAAATACCTCATTACTGAGATACTGAGGGGATAAACTCTTAGAATTTCTATAACCTGAATGTGAGAGATTTCAGACACAATTATAGGAGAAAACCAAATTATTTATGATGTTTTTTCAAGACATAACCTGATTTGTACTTAAAACACATCAAAAGTCAGGGCAGTGATTTAAAATAGATTAAAATAAACATTATAAAAATGAAACCATAATGACCTGTAAATCATTATTATGTGACTCTTACTCTAAATAATTCAGTTCTTTTTCACTCTAAAGCACTTCTTAACGAAGTTGTTGGTTCAAACATTTGGTCTCAAGTAACCCAGGCTGTCAATAACCCTGTGCTGTGTTCAGCCAAGAGAGGTGAACTGTACCAATTAACTCCAAATCAATTTTCGTGACAACATCAGTGTTAGAAAATAAAAACATGCAGATTCATCTGAGAGAGGACAACAGAGGGAAGGTGTTCAAAAAGACTTGTCAGGCAGACGGAAATAAGAAGTCCTTTCAAGGTCTGATCAGTTTTGCACAGGGTAGGCATTTCTGATCTTCAAAACAAACCAAAGCAAACCAAACCTCTACAGTTTAGTTACATTTCTGAGCAATTATTGGCATTCCAAAGTGTCCAGTTCAAATAAACTCAGCTTATTATCTTGCAAATCAGATCTGTTTAAACTTGCACAGAACTCCAGGCATGAATAAAATATTAAACTTTAGTAGGCTCTTTCAAGAATTACGTCAATCTTTATGTAACATAAAAATATTAGTACTTGCAGAAATAAATAAATGCTATAAATACATTTGTAAAAGTAATGAAGATTAATCCAATACCTGTGGTGAGGTAATTGACTTCCTTATATCATTGGATCAAGTCATGCATTTTCCTGTCAGTGTGGCTACATGAGAAGTGGTAGTCAACTGAACTTCTATTTCAGTTCTTCTCCAGTTCACGTTTTGCTAAAGTACCTTACAAACAGAGACAGCCTCTACTGAAAAACCATAGCAAAGTTGGTCACCAAGCAAAATTTATTAAACTAAAAAAAAAAATTTAAAAAAAAGCAGAAGAAAGAAAGAAAAGTGCCCTAAAAGGACCAAACAAATATTTTGTAATGCATAATCCCAATTTTAAATTTAGAAAAATCAGAGCACCTCAATAAATTTTTAGCAGCTACCATGCTGGCATGTGCCTGGAACTCATCTCCCTGCTGGATTTCCTACCCTCCTACTATGGACACTAACTTGAAACGCTCAAGGAACATTAAATTCTTAAATTTTGGTGTGCGTTGTGTAGCACTGAGATAGGAAGCACTTGTCGGACCTGTACCATTGACATAGTAACTTGTTCTTTAAAAAGAAACAAGCCAACCCAAAATAAATAAAAAATATGAAGCCCAACCTTTAAACTTTGGATTTGAAAGGCAAAATGATGAACAGTGCAGATCTTCTAACAGTCATGGTCATTGCACTAAAAACAAAGTAATTTTGATATAATTTGGTTCATTCTTAGAAACTTGGAAAATTATATAAAGACTCAATTCAATTAAAAAGAAGTACAAGTATAAAAGTATAAATTACTGATTGAAAATTAGTCAGAAGTTCTTTTTCAAAAAATATAGGCTGAATAAAACATTCTCAAAATTCTCCGTTCTAAAATAAAGTAAACTGCAAAAATACTTGTCATAACTAATTTAGTTTTTCTTGGAAATTAGGGCTATATAGGGATCTGTGGGTTTTTTAAAAATCTGTCAGTGTCACCTCCATGTTTCCAACAAATATGTCACTGACCAATTCCAAACAAATTTGAAAAGGACTTAAAAGCCTTAAAGTACTGCATCCCAACATGTTACACAGAATGACACACAGAGATGATGAACATCCACCCAAGCAGGAAAAAGATGCCAAGTGTATTCAGTTGTTTATAAAAAAAGCATTCCATTTCAGAAAGGAAATGTCAAACCCTAATGTTAAATACATACTTCAAACATTGTGTTTCAAATTGTCATGAAGAAAAACTATGCAGCACTACCTGACATGAAGCTATGTGAAAAATTTGGGGAAAAAAGGTCAGGAATTTGAACTCTGATCCCTTTCACCACAGTGCAGTAATTTCCAATAAAAGGCCACCCCCTCCCTCGGAAGCGTTACTGTAATATCATGTTGTGATACTTCAGGTGTTCTACTAGGGCTGTATGGCAACAGCAGTGAGTTACAGATTTAAGATCCCATGCAAATCTTGTGTAACATCCCATTCTCTCAGGTCACTAGAACAGACACAGCTGAGACACCTGAAAAGGGGATGAAATGGAGATGACAGCAGAGAAAAGGCATATTGCTACTGTGTTCATCCCATGAAATGCCAGGTCTAGTTCATGTATACATCAGGATTATTCATCTTTCTTCTTGTCTTTTTTAAAACACAGTGCTTTGCATTTGTATCAAATGCTTCATTTCAATTTCAATTTACTTTTTGCTCTTCAAAAAGTTGTGAAACCTACAGTTGCCCTGTGCCAGCAGAAGTGTAAAAGGAGTGGGACTCTGGAAAGCAATTATTGTTCAAGCAACTTTGGTAAGGGAGCAAACTTTCTTTTTAATAATTCATTTTCTACTGTGTTTTTAGACTCAAGGAAATTTTACCAGATGTAGTTCTGAGTTAACATTAATATATAGGCTGTATTTTTACACCACGTCATGTATGTATCTGACATTACTATCTGTGTTTCATTCAGTACATTCTTGGTGATACTCTGAAATAGGCACTGCACAGATATCTGAGACAAACATACTTTCTCAATCTGAAAAGCAAATGGCAATGTAAGAGAACTGCAGGATTCATCAATTCAGTTACTGTATTGTCATGTCCATTTTCTGTAACCAGCCAATACATGTTATGCTGCACCTGCTGACTGTTCCACAATTCAGTGTATAGATTTCCAAAATAATTTGACAAGAAATTAGAAGGAATGAAGCTTTTAAGCACTGCTATCTGTACACAGACATAAATCAATCAGGAAAAATGGTGTCTGCTGTGTATTAGGATGGCATTGTCACTGCTGATCTATTCAGTTATGTGTCAGGGTATTTTCCCATATTAATACTGGAAGCTTTTTTTAATCCCCTATAACATGCCTGGAAATTTGATGGGAAAACTCCCTGCCACCACCCTTTGTTTGTTTTAATGTGACTCTGTTACTGCACTGCTAATCCCATGAGATTTGAGGAAATCTGTCTGAGGAATATGAGGGCAGCTTTGCCTGATGTTGCCCAAGCAGCAGTGGAGGGCTGTGGCTGTACCCTGAGTCAGGATGGAGTCAGGGCAGCCCCTTCCCACCCTTGACCACCAGCCTCTTTTAATCTGCAACTGGTGCAGGCTGGTCCAACACAAAAAGAAACAGGGAAAAAACCGAAACCATAAATGATCTCCTCTTACTGACCACACCTCAGCTCTTGTGGCTTATGGTAAATGATACTGTATAAAGCTTGTTTCTTTCCTCTAGCATCACAGTAATAAATAATATTCTCTTCTCCCACCTTCTGTCAAATACTTGACATTTTTCAGTCTTTTCCGTGACAGAAGTGAAAGTAAAAATATTTTATATGCTACTGTGAATGCAAGCATATCCTAAAGTAAAAATAAGAAGTCTGTCATTCATAGAATATGATTTATTCTAAGTTTATTTGCAGACTTCGTGATTTTAGAAAATAATAACTATTCCTCTTTCATCATGCATTTCATTTTATTGTTTCTAGAAATATAGCTGCAAAACCCAGCACTTTAACATCCGCAATTCTCTCATGATTGAACATTCTATTTAATTAAAAGGTCTGCATTAAAGGAAGATAATGCAAAAATTTACAAAATCCCAAAATGTGAATTATGAAGTTTTGTAAAATAAATCTGGCTGTACATACTTGGTAATTGAAGATCTAATTTATCCTAGGATGTAATATCTAGTTTAAAAAGATGACCTGAGAAGAAACCAAATTGTTAATACCAATTACTATTTCCTTTTGATAAATAAAGATGGCTTACAAGTTAATTTAGTTATCCTAGGGAAAAGAAAGTATCTTGATTTTCATACTGAGAGGTCTTTGGGAGATAGGATGGTCTAATCTGTAACTACATTCAGATTAAAAAAGCAAGTTTGTATCAGGCTTCAGAGAGATCAAAATCTAGTTCTTAAGGTGTTAACTATTCCCTGCTACTCACCTGGGAGTGTCAGAGAGCTGGGAATTCAGATTTTTGCTATAAGAGTTTCAATTCAACTTCTCCACTATTTGAAAATGACTCATTAAAAGTAGTATCAAATTGTATTGTTTAACTGAAATCAAACTGGGAACTGGGCTTGCAAGAGACTGACACATTGTAGAACAATTTCATATTTGGTGCCACCAAAATTTGACAGTAGTGAGTTAGTTATTAGCAGTGATACTCATATTTTTAGTATATGTTCCCAGTACTGTTTGTTTTCTTATTAGGGACTAATATACTTAATAAGTTTTTATGATGCCTCAAAATTTATGTGTAAAAATAATAAAAATGTACCAAATACATCGAATGTCTTTTCTTCCAGTAATAACTGGAATGGTAATCACAGCAGTAACGCGGGCTGGCAGTCTGCATGCAACAATATCCATCATTAATGTATATAAGGAGGGAAATTTAGCAATCCAGCAAGCTGGCAAGAATATGAGTGCCAAGATTCTTGTTGTGTGTAAGCAGTGTCCTCTCATCAGAAGAGGTAAGTATACAGTAATAACTGCTTTGTGTGTTTATAAAAGGTAACAGTTATATAAACTACTATTTGAAATATAGCCACAAAAATCAATAGAATTACAGCAGTTTTTTCTATAATCAGCAGTTAGTATTACAATCAATTCAAAATAACCAGGGTTTTATTGCATTTTTCTGTTTTACTGAAAAAGAATTGGGCTCACTTAGATCAAAGGAGTTTGAAAAACATTTTTTCTTTAAAAGCCATGTGATGAAAGGTAAAATCTGATTTGGGTCTCTCAAATGAAGCTGAGATAGACTTTGTTTTTATATGTGTGTATTTTGGAGCTAGTTTTCATACACAGTTATTTAGAAGGGAAAGACAACAGCCTGCTAAACCTAGCAGAGCAGTATCTCACAGGAAATGGCAGAAATCAACAAGTTCCACTGTTGTGTATCTCCTGAAAGCATTAAGCCCACTTTGTATCTGTAAACAGCCAGTACTGCTAAAAGCTACTTTAAATAGTATTATACAGAGACCAACCAACATAAATTCCAGTTAATTGTGGCAAAGGTGTTACAAGAAATACTGCGAGTATTTTTCATTGAAGTAACTAAGTAAAAAATAAAACCATTTTTAGCTCTGCCTCATAAGTAAACAGGTAGAACGTGAGACTATAAATGGAGCTACAGCAGGAAACAGTCAATTTAATAAGCATCAAAAAACCTCTGATATCATTCTAGATACTACCAGTGCTTAAGCATATTAATTCAAAGTGGGCAGTAACAAAGTGAAAAATCATTATCAGAAATTAGCTTTTGCCTCTAGTTATCTGAAAACTACACACTGGGAAACATAGTAATATCCTTGGTGGAACAAACTCTCCTTTTAGGCAGACTTCTGGCTCCAAACCACACACTTCCGTTTCTCATCCTAAATCTCAATGAATTATTTAATAGTTATTACTTAATATCTGAACTTTTCTGTTTATATCCCTTTATATTCCTTCCAACCCAAGACTTGCAAATCCCCAACCCTTCTAAGGCATAAAAATACACAGATCCAATTGAATTCTCCAAAGCCAGGTCTTACCACTCATTAAGTCCACCTTGCCTGAATGCTTCTGTATATATCTAGACAATATTTACATCTTTGGAGAGAGAAAGGGAATGAAAAGATTTAAGTGCATTATCACTTAGGGGCATTAACCCACAAGCTTTCACACTGAGCAAGTGTGAAAATATTCAAAATTATTAAGACACATTCCACTCTGGGTGACAGTGGTTAGGTTACTCAGTGTTTACAGACACTTCTAGTGCCTTTCAGACTCACTTGACAGTCTACATTTAAAAACTATCCCCTATATATTTAATTATGTAGTAGACACTTAGCTGTGTATCTGCTTGATTTTTATGTAACTGTAGTTTGTGGTGTAACAAGCATGGCAAAGATGGGTAAGGGAGTACATTCTGCAGGTTGGAAGGAAAAAATGTTAGAAGGCCTTGGTAACAAACAGTGCAAATGAACAGAAACCACAGGTAAAGAACTATACTTACTAAATGATGCCCCAGATTTCTGTCTTGTAATCCTTTTCTCTCTCTTGTAGGTTTAAACTACATCATCATGGGCCAGGTAGAAGAAGATGGTAGAGGCAAAGTCTTTCCCAACAGCTTTGTCATGAGTTTTAAGACCAAGAACTCAAAGATCCTAAATGCCTTGAAAAACAAAACATGTCAAAATTGAACTCTGCAGCTGCATTCTATCATCTGTTATGAAAAATCATTTTAACTTAGCATAAGTCATGGAAGTGCAACTGACTGCCAACAGTAAGACCACACTGACCCTTCCTTCCCTCCCATCCACCTAAGCACACCTGGCACAAAGTGAAATCCATTACCTGTACAAGATGGGAACAGACCCTCCTAAGTCTGAAAGCTGAAGATCTGCAGCACAGTCATCTGATCTCAAACATACAAATTCCAGTTACTTGGAAGATGTTAATTTATAACTGTCCAATTTTTAAAGGAGTTTTGTACGTAAAGTAAGAATTCCAAGTGCAATATTTATAGCAACTCAGTTTAACTTAGCTTTTTCTAACGTTGTTTTATTACATGGATTTCTGCATTATTATCAGTGCTTAATAAAATATTTTAAGATTAAATCATACACCAACTAGTTATTCATTATTTATAAAGTGGGGAAGCTAAACAAAGAAACTGGTATTTTATCATTTACATGCTTTTGATGGTTTGGGTCTTGCACATTAGAACTGACACTACACTTCCTTGCTGATTAAGGGTCTGATTTTCCTTACACAGAAGTCAGTGAATCATTGATCTGAAAAGGAACTCTTCGAAGAATTAGACAACTGTAAAACAGCGCCATGCTTTTCTCCACTGATCACTATCTAGTTAGTAATTGTCCCTAGTAAGTTCTGTTTTATTAAGTGGTAAGGCGCATATAGAATCTAAGATCCCTTTAAGTATTTGTTTTCCTTGTATATAAATACCAGGCCAGAGCTCTTTGGATAATCTCTGGCCATGGGCAGGAAACTAATGAAATACACAGTCCCTACTGGAAGTACCCATCACTTCTTCCAGCAGTGGGATGCAGATTACTGTTCTCTTCATTGATGGATTCTCACATGCAATGCCAAGAGGCACTGCACAGTGCAACTCGGCAGCACAGCAGCCTCTCTTCAAAGAGGCTGTGCTGGCAGCTCACATCTAGCAGCTCAGTGCTTCAGCCACACTTCAAAGATTGCATTGCCTGACTGACCAAACCAAACAGCATTTCTCTGTGGAACCAACAGCAACATTTTTTTGCAAAGCAGATGTAGTTTTGTAATTTTAAAACTTTTAAATCGGAATTTTAATTTTCCAGCATTAATTCCTATGCAGATTAAGGGATTTTATGCACAGTGCTCTCTGCATTTCTTGGCAGCAGCCTGGGGAAAAGCAATGTGGAAATCATGCTTGGAGCTGTCTTGAACTACAACCATCTATTTTTATTTATGATGACATGCCCATCTGTCACGCAGCTTTTTTCAGTGAGGCAAGAAAGGTCTGGCAGCTTATTCATCGTCTACCAAATGGAAGGTAGGGGAAGCTCCTGCCCGCTCCCAGTTCCTTTCCCAGATCAATGCACTGGTAGCAGTAGGCCTGAAACAGGGAACAGAGGAACACGGAGCAGTGCCAGTTTTCTCAAGTAAGAGTTGGTTACAAAGCACAGGTAACAACTGTTACAAGTTTTTAAATGCAGTTTGTAGTGACTGTAAACTTCAAACATTTAAAATCCAACTTGCAACCAAACAACCAACAACACGATTTCTGAAATAATTTCTATTGAAATAACAATCAAGACCACAGTTTAGCAAGAGCATAAAGTAAGCTGATTTCCAGTAATTAGTGATTTGACCTTCCTGCTCCAAATGCAGGTATGAAAATTTTCATCTCAATTTTTCATTTATCAAGGCAAAGTTAGGTCTAAGACAAAACAGACATTAACATGAAAGGGAAGAAAAATCAACCTTTTCCAGTTGTCTCAAAAACTCTACTCAGTCCTTTAATGACTTGCACTAAAATTTGTACAAGGAAGCTCTGAATCCTATAGCCAACTCCAGCTTCTCCAAACTTTTTTTTTAATATGTAAAATTTTGTTTCTGTGCCTGTCCAGAACTATTCTGTGAATGTGCGTAAGGGAGACCTTGGAACAGCCAGTACTAAACTGCCAAATGAGAAAGCAATAGCATGTTTAACATATGTGAACTAGGAAAATCTAGATGATGAGACAAAATTGAGTACAGAGAACAAAGCACTCAGTACTGATTAGTAGCCCAGTAGAGAGGAAGACTACAACGGCTTTCAAATAAAACAGAGATGCAAAGTGTCATATAACTAAGGTAGGGCAGGGAACAAACTTCTCTCTTTCTGTCTCTCTCATTCTACAGGTTTGTGTTTCAGTGACAAGTAAAAACTCCAGAAATCCCAGTTCGAATCCAAGGTCCCCGAGAGCCTTGAAGTACAACAATTCTTCCTAAGGACATCTACACTGTAGTAGAATGCAGTGCCACAAGACAATGAGCAAGGTAGCTCTGAGTGACTCTGCTCAATGTATGAAAAGCACTCAGAAATAGCTCCATTAGCTCCTTCATTCATACTCTCAACACCCCCAGCTTCCCACAACTAACCATCCCAGTGCCAAACAGCTGACAGTGCATCTGGGATCTAACCCAGCTGGTCTGGAACCAGCATCACTTCATGGCACTGCATGAAGCCATTTCAATGAACCGAACAGGAGGGGTCCAGAAGGAAAAAGGCAGTAACACATTAACACCACCTACCTTCCTTAAACTTACTACCTCAGCATGACAAAGAAAATACTTTCGATGTGGTAACTGATAGAATGTGTTTGCAATACGACCAACCATACAACCATATTTTTCAAAGAGCTTTTATTTGCTTCCTTTCTTGAATATACACAACATACACAGCACATAGTTTTTATGTTGGTGCATTATTCAAACACGAGATCTCAGTCCAAATACAAAACTCACTGATCCTCTTTGCTTTCAACCAGGACGTTAACTTCCTATTCCCATGAAAAGCCAACACATATCAGAATTCCTCTATACTCTTAACACTTCTAGAAGCAGAGTATTAAAACCTAGTTCAGAAATACATAATTTCATAGTACGGAAAATATATCACCTTTACAAGAAAGAGTTTTATAAGAATTCCTTCAAAAAAGTAAACATTCACGTAAGCACCCACTCTGTCAATCTCCCAAAATCAACTGCAATCAAAGACCTCAATGGCTACCTGCGCCTTCCGGACATACGACCATTTCAGAAGAGCACCATCATAATACTAAAACTGTTAATCAATCCTTTAGCTGTCATGAATATACTTACTTTGTAATTAAAAATAGGGGAATTTCACATTTCTCAATTACAGTTTGTCAGCTTGAATTATATACAAGCATATAAAGCCATATAGGACCCTCTAGCACAGAAAATCCACAAAGCCCTTACTGTCCATTGTAAGCAAAGTCAAATAAACTATTTTCACAAAACACAGTTTTCCTGACACAAAAAATAATGTCTAGCTTGGCAACAATTCTGCTAAAAAACAGGAAAAAAGAAAAATTTAAATATAGGATATGTAAAATCTGTGTCAAGCAGACCCTTCTAAAGTACATCTCTCCAATGACAAGACTCAATGACCTCACAGAAAGAAGTGGAGAACGGTTCACAGGAATTGTTCAGCACTGCAACCAATAGCACTCATGTGGCTCCACCTCATTTTCATGAAATCATAGATTTTAATAATTCAAATAATTTATCTAGATTTTAAAAACCCAAGATACTAAACATTTAATGTTCACAGGTTGGTTTTAAAATTCTGTTCTCAATCCTAACATGTATATTAAAATGTACTATTGAGGCACTGCTGAAAAATCCAAGCAGGGTTTGATTGTCTTACACATAATGATAAACATTCAAGAAATGGTCTGTTTTGTGTTCAAAATGTCAATGTTCCCACCAAAGTGAAAAGTCTTGATGATTTGATTTGCTGTATTCTATAAATGTTAGTTTACAGTCAGTGTTAACATACAAAACTAGAACTGCCTCTTTCAGAGCCATACAGTCTTCATGTGCACTGTAACCTACAGTCATACATAATTTCCAACTGTGCTGGAAATTTTCTATTATTCTTTATCTGACTTTTCTATTAAAAATAAACAGGCTGGATTTTTATTTTAAAAAGTCTGTCTTCTCCCACAACTTGAAAAACAAGTATCAAAAAAGAACAAACAGCAAAAATAGAAGAAAGAAACATGTTGTGCTAGTTATGAAGCTCTAACACCTGACAGCCACAGACAGTCTGAGGAACATTTAGAAAACTCCTATATACAAATTTTTATATACACACCAAGATTAAGAGGTTAAGAAAATTAGTGTATCTGTTTTTGCATTCATTTTGACATCTTGGGCACCGAGCTGCAACTCATGCAAACGCATTTTCAAATGTATTTTTGTGCAATAATCTTCTCGTCTATACGATCTGGCAAAAGAATTAGGTCAACACTTCCACCTATGGTATCTAAAAGCACACACCTTTTGTTTAAAAGTTAGGCCTTAGTTTCTTGGATAAAACATAGCATATTTAGAAGTCCGAAAGCCAAGCAGGTCTCTCATTTCATTCCGGAATTTTGACAAGTCCTGCCGCAGTTCATTGAGGTTTTCCACAGTGGCCTGATCTGTACTTTGCATCTTCTGTCTCATGGAAGTCAAGTAACGGTGGACTAAGCAACACATCACCTTCTGGTAATTCTCATCTCTCTTCTGTTTCAGATTTCTCCATTCCTTTAAACAAATATAAGATATTTACTATGCAAGTGATTTTTGAGCCCTAAAGCCTGTATACAATTATACAGAGAAGAAATATGAACAAAATAACAAAGCAATTTTATAAACACATCCTGATGTGCACAAATATACAATGCCTATAAATTGTCCACAAAATTCAAATTAAATTATAATCTGCTGTACCAACAAAACTGAGAATTTTTATCTACCTGGCTTGGTAATTGTTCTGTGAGCAATTAAGAGTTCCATAACCCTGAATGCCTCTCAGTGCAAATTCCATAAAGTGTTTAAATTTGTTTATTTAATGCTATTTTCATCAGCAAGAAGATGCAAAATTAGTACGCAAAATTGCAGGGTACAAAAAAAATGTTTATAAAATAAACAAATAAAAAATCCCTTCCCCAACAATGAGAGGCTTCCGTGATCTTTTTTGGTTGTTTATTCTGACACTTCTGTAATATGTTTAAAATCAATTACCTTCTCCAAAGAATATTCTAACCTCACCATTTTTGAGATTAGCACATACTTCCTTGAGGTTTTTACGTATTTTCATTCAATCCAAGCATTTTTCCCTGACTGTTTCTGGGGGAATTGGGGGTTGGAGGGAAGCGGGTTGAAATTCCCAAACCAGAAAGTTAATAGAACCTTACTTAAGAAGAAATAGGTAACACTTATTTATCTTGGATGTGACACACATTATTCTGTAGCTCCTATTTATCTTAGTAGCATTCATCTTATGACAGGCAGCTTCATGCAGCAATCTGCTACTTCATTTTAGCAAGCAGCACCTTTCCAGCTGCAGAGCCTAGAGCTTTCCCAATCATTCCTCACCTTTAGGCTGTTCTGACGTTTCACTTTGCCACTTGATGTATGAGAGCAGATCCATTTACTGAGACTGTTGAAAAGGTAACAGATAGTCTTGGGAGAGGGTATAATGTTGAAAGGTGGAGGGAGTGTGCATTTATCATCAAAGTAGCTAAGCCAAAGCTTGGCACGAGCAAACTTCCACTCCTTATCTTCATGATTCTAATACATCAGAAACATTAACAGAGAAAAGAAGCAGAAATATTAACAGGTTATTTTGTAAGTTTAATTTTCTCATACCTGAAAAACTGACCATTATTTAACTTTGGTTATACAGCATTTTAATAGATAGATTACAGAGTATTTTAATAGGTTTGTTTGAATAGTCTAATATTAAATACTTAAAATAAGTACATCTTTCTACAATTCACTATATACTCTAGTATAAAATTCAGAAGGTATAACCCCATATCAAATGCCAAAGCACCACACATACCAAAACCAGCATTTGAACAGCCATTGTATCTAGAAAGTCATCAATTCTCAGTGGGCCAAAGCCCTGCACACATTCAACATGAACATTACAATTTTTTTTTATCCAAGTAAATAAGCAGCTCTTATTTGAAGGAAAAATACGAGCTCACAGACAGAGCTCGTCCATGAGGTCTGTAGATAATAAGTCTACACATCACAGGAAGAAATTTGTGTAAAATCAAAAGATACTGGTAATTGGCAATTAATCAGAAACCACTTACTGCTATCAGCTGAAAACTTTTGTGAAGCATTGCCACAAGGAGTTTAGTTAATACTATCACAACCACCACATTGTAGGTCCCAACAATAACAGCACCCACAAAAGACTGTAATTCTTCACCGTAGCTAAAACGTGTCACAAAGATTGCAACATGTGCCAGGGAGAATATATACCAAAAGAGAGCAAAACATGTACCAATAAACCTACAAAAACAAGAAAAAAAATCTGGTTAGGTAAACCTAACACCAAAAGTGTTTAATGTAAATTCAAGATCAGTGAAAAAATCCAGTCAAATTTGTTTAATTACTAGGGATTAAGGGCTCAAACAATGCAGTTATGTTACAGATATCAAACTCACGAATGGAATGTGTCATTGCTCTGTTGTTCACAGAAAATGCCCGCACAGTCTTTTTCTTCATTTACAGTAAATCCTTTATCATAAAGTTGTGTCAATCCAATTGTGAATGAGAACAAGACAAGAAGAAACATGCCCAGAAATTTTCCAAAATCTTGTAGCATCTGCCCCATTGAAATCTGTGAAATAGATTTATTTCTAATTTTAGTTAAACATGTAGTTATTTTTATTTGTATTGTCTCCTTCAGCCTTTGATCAACAAAAAATCTATTTACATTTTACATATTTAAGTTAAATTTTGATATGCTAAACAGACCTTGAGGTCAGGAGATACCCTTGTACACTGTTCTTCAGAGAAAAATTCTAGATATTAAAAAGAAAATGTAAGTAGCTTTAACATCACCTGGAAAAACAGTATCCTCCAAATAACCATAAGCAATATTATGTACACCTTGTTATTTATTTGCAATACGAATGGTAATAAGGAACTCACAGGTCAACAGACAAAAGCAGTAAACACATTTGAACATAAAATGCCATCATAGAAAGTTAATAAAATACTTAGAAGAACACTGAATTAATCAAAACATTTGGAATCATAATTTATCACTAATAAAAAACCAGCCAGTATACCAAAGCCCATCTGCAGAATACAGACTTAGTTCACTGTACATTTTATATATGATTTCAAATAAACACGTGTGTAGGCACACAGAAATTGAAGAATAAAGCATAGAAGGCATGACAGTAAAGCTGGATCATTAGTTTCTAATTCAAAATACCCTATACAGAACTTTGCAACATTAGAAATACAGCACCTTTAAAAAAAACCTAAACAAACGCTTGTGATTTTTTTCCAAAGGAAAGACTTTGATTTGCTTTTGACATAAGCACAATGTTTTACACAGACCCAGCATAAAGTGTTTACATAATTTAATTAGTCTTCCTACAAACTTCTTCAGAACAGTGTACCATTATAAAGAATGCAAATATATGTAAAAAGGGATTGGGTAAATCTAATCTATATAAATCGGTGTGTGGAAAGCCTAGTCTTATATGAATCAAAATCTGTACCAAATCATAGTCCAGAACTGTAACACAATTGCCAGGTTTTGCAAGCACAGCTTTTCTGGAGATGAATTCCTGCTCCCTCCTTTGCTGCTGGAAACTCACCCAGTACCTCCTGCAGCACAGCACATTCAGAGTTTGTACAGTCTGTAATGGTCATGGAGACTCTGCAGCTGTGGGCAGAGCTCTGCACCAACTGTGTGCGTGTTTGGTCAGAGGATGACTGTACTCCCCATTGAACTGTTTCATCACATCTAACCCTTTAAGGAAAAAACCCCAACCCAAATCCCAACAACATTCACCTTTTAATTCACACATGGCTCCAGCTAAGAGAGAGACAAAGTAGATGAAACAGGAATGCACAAAAAGTGCAAACTGCCTGAAACTGTTTTGTTTGGCATAGAGTGTAATAACCCATCCCAAATGCCAGTTGCTTTCTTCATAGGTTTACACTTTCCCTCTCTAAGTATTTACAATTTCTAAGCACTTGAAATCTAATTATCTAATCTAGGGGAGTATTATTCTACTTTCTGTTAACAATAAAAAGCACCACATACAGCCAATTTACAAATCTGGATTATAACAGGTTTTATTAACCAATGAGTCAAGTAACTGAATGCTTAAAAATAACTCTTAAGAGCCAACAGAACAGGGTAGCTGCCTTCCCCCGCCCCCCACTGTTGGGTTTCCATGCCATATTTGATTACCACCATTTGAACTTTGTGACCTACTTTCAGTAAATACTGCAAGAGTTGTTGCACCAGCCCTCGGCCAGCAGTAATAACATAAGCTCCTGTGTGCCTCTGAATGGGGTGACTGTTGACTGTTTTTATTTACTTGGAAAATTTCATAACACAGCCTTCTAATAAAAAACTTGTGAAAGATCTAGTACATAAATAAATATGCACATTCAACAGTGAATCTCTTTAAAATGTGGAGTGACTTCAGTGTTCAATCAATCTGTACAACCCTAATGCTTAATGCAACACCAAGACTTCAATATTTTTTTCGAAGTGTGCAAATACATTTCCATTTAAAATGTATAACAGAAAATTAGGTAATTAAAATGTGGGAGGTTTTACTGTCATCCCTACTCACTGGAAGGCTCCAACAAATTCCGAGTAAGAAGAAACCTGTTCTCCCTTCTTATAACTGCCAATAAATGGGTGACTATTGCAATACTCGAGAGATTTATATTTTTCAAACAAAAGCAATTTGCACAACTCAAGGTGTAGCTTCAATGAGATCACAGACATAAACAGAAAGGCTCTTGATTACTCTTCCTTGCTACACACTTCATTCATCTATCTCTTTAGAGATAAGAAGGCAATTATTTGCATAAAACTTTACAGGAAGAACCTGATCCTTACACTTTTCAACTGTGAAAACTTAGGTGGTATGTTAAGCTTAAAACAGATGAAAACAAAAAGACAGTATAGGTACAGCTATCATGGAAGAATACCTTAACTGAACTACACAAGGTCTTTCACTCTTTTTCTTACCTTTGCCCATCTAAATCAGTATGTTTTACACAAGAGATTAATTAAAAAAAAAAAATCAAACTTCAATGCAGTATCACTTCCTTCTACTTTTCACTTTCTTTCTTTAACATCTTCTTTTCCTATTTTCAGTAAGACTCTTGACAGCAAATTAGGTTTAATACTTTTTCGAGCAGTAATTATATTCACCTGGAGTGGTCCCAGAATGGAGCTGGTTGTGTACATGAAGAAGAGACGCAGGTAACTAAGAACATTTGCAAAGGCAAAAAGACCTTCTGCCACTAGGGTAGGATGGAATGCATCCCAGTCCTTCCTTTCAGCATAATCATGAAACTGCAACATAAAAAGGACAAATTGAGATCACTGACATTATAAATACAGAAATTCACCCATACACCTCTCCCCACTTCTGCTTCCAAAACAGGTAAGAGCATAAATGAAATGAACATATATCACTCATAGATGTCATACCTCTTTCAGACAAAGGCATTTTAAAAGCCATTCCAGAGGGAGCCAGAAATCAGACAATTTAAATTCAACACCTAACTCTGCCACTCACTTGTTCAAACCATTTATTCCTCTGTTCTGCTTTCACTTCTACTCTGTTTTGCATGGTCTATTGAAACAGGGACTTAGGCACTTTATAAACACATACATTGCCTACTACAATAGGCCTCAATCAAAAATAAGATTGAAATGCTACAAAGAAAACCGATGTACACATGCAGTTGCTGTGTGGTGACAGCTGATCTTAACCAGTTTTGGAAAGACTTATGACTTGGGGCTCCTTCAACAGATTTTATCAGTGGCTGCAGAGAATGGGAGTCACAAGTAAACTGTTGATTGAAGTATTATCCACTAAGTACTACTATTCAACTTACTCAGGGAATATCCACAGATTGCTAACTTTCAGTTTGGCTCAAACATTCAGCATTTATATTACCAGCTTCTGCTGTCTCAAAATGGACATTCGAAAACTAAGGAACTCACAGCTGCTTTATAATAACTTGCCCAAAAGTCTGCTGCACAAAGATGGCACTAAATAGGGGTAAGTATTTTTTTATACACTGCATTTCATGTGTACAAATCTTTCTGCTACAGAGACTCTTCCTTTATTTCTTACAGTTTCAGTGCCTACAATGGACCTAAGATACAAACTGAACATTTTTATTTGGTTTTCTATATGATTTATAAACTATTAAAATAAATTTTGCCATATAAAAGGGGCAAAACCCCCATTATATGCCTAGTCTATAGGACAGGAGTCATGCATCTTCAAAAAGGTTACAATTTAAATTGGCAACAATGGGCTCTTATCTCAGCAAAGGAACTAATACTAGAGACATGCTGGTTGCAAAGCAAATGGCTGGGAAGGCAGCCCAATGTGGCATTCTCCCTCTAGTCTTTTTCCAAGAAATGGAGCCTTCCTTTCTAAATGATTACCAGCCTCTGAATCAATGCTAGGATAGGGAAATGAGCCAAACACCAAGTTGGGTAGAACTGAACCAGTTTATTTCCCTCCCAACTGCCAGACAGCTGTCAACTTACAGTTTTCAAGACACAATAACAGCGCTACTGCACTGGCTTGGATTTTGCTGAAATATACACATTCAATTGGCCTGGCAGTTTGCCATGTGCTGTGTGGTTAACAACACATGCAATAGAATGGCAATAATAATTTTCAAAACTCGTATTTTCAATCAAATCCAGATGGCTTTTTATAGAGACAAGGCAAGGCTCCTCTATAGTCTCAGGGCTTTTATCCTTACTACCAAAGAAAACCCCAATCAAAAAAGCCCCACCAAGCAAAAATCAATTAAAAATCCACCACCGCCACTTATGACATTCGAGTATATGTACTCAAAAGCGAAATAAAACTTTCCGCAACAAAAAGGCATCAGGCAATCCAAACACAGAGAATACTATTAGCTTTCTGCAAAGTACTGACCTATGGAATCAGGCAAGCTCAAATGCCAAATCTGATGAGATGCATTTCCCTAAACAAAACTCAAGCCATTTGGAAGACTAGCCAGTTCTTACAAGGAAGACATTAGCTCTGTTTGGGGTTTCCAAGCACTTAGACATGTCTTGATATGTTTTCTAACTGCTATTTGCCTCATCAACTATTCTCTGAAGACCAAGGTGCAGCAAGACCCAAGGTCTTGACAGCTCCATGGCCCATACCACAGAGAGCATTTAAGCCCAAAGCTTACACTGCACCCACACTTTAGGCTATTACTAATGTTTACACTTAACCACAACACCCTACTACTAACATACCACATGTAATGTACCTTAACGTATTTTGCAGCAATGTACTAAAATCATATTTGCTCAGCCAGTCCCAGAGGAGCTTTGGATCTATGAAGATTGGTGCTCACCTTGTTATGGGCAACAACTTTGAGGGCAAAAGTTGCCAAATACAAGGAATTCATGACAAAACTAAGCTGATTGCGGGACTCTTCTAAAAAATCTTCTAAACCATCGTACCAGAGCCTCTTGACATCTGACCACACCATTCCTGCAGGCAAAAAAAACCAAAAAAAAAAACCAAACAGGGAAGTGAAGCCATTGTACTGAACAGATATTATTTTACATATGATCACCATGTATTTTACACTAAACTTGTTACAGAATCAGTAAAAGGAAATGGAGAAGATGGTATTTACACACACAAGAACTGGAGTTCTGTTGTTTCATTTTCGCATGGAAGACATTTGTATTCATGATTTTGAAAGTTTAGCCAGAACAACACAAAACTTGCTACTAGCCTGAAACATTAGAAATTCTGCTGTGGCCATTCTGACAATGATTTTTAGGGAGTATTTTAATGGGACTATGGAATATAATAATGTAAGTGAATCCTTGATACTTGATTCTTTTCATTCCAGTTGATTTTGTAGAACATTTTCTAAATACGGTCTTTATCAACTTAGAGTATTTTTATGGAATCAGTATAATGTCATTATAAAATAAGCATTTAATTATAAATGCAATTACTATTTAAAAACTTGAGATTCAATAATGTGAAAAATAACCTGATTTTAATGATTATGTTGCTTAGATATAATTTTTAAATCCTACTTGAAATCCACATTAGAATATTACATGCAGAAAAAAATACATGTCTATAGCCTTTAATTAAAATTACCAAGACCACCTAATGACATACTTTGTCTACAGCAGACTTGATGGAACAAAAGAATTTATAAAATTATAATATTTAATTTCGAAGCAAAGGAGGAATCTGAATTGTACTCAAAATTTGAAGTTTTCAAGTTTCTTTTAAGACCTGCCTGTACTTGCGTGGGGGATACTAAATATTTCCAAGATCTGCAAGAATTGCTCAACAGTTTTAATACAGCTCAATTGTGAAAGGAACCACTATTACACAAAAAACCCTCACCCTAAAATATGAAATAAATCACCCACAGAATTACTTAGAAAAAAACTGTGTTGTTTTTCACTCTATCACTGCTTTTTACAAGTCCAATGATACAAATGATACATATCTAATTACCTTACATTAAGAAAGGCAAATTTTAATGTAAAAAAAATTGCATGCCAGACAACCAAAAACAAGGTAAAAGGTTCTATGAATTTTCAACCAAAAGTTCTTGAGAACTCAACAAAAATTATAATTGTGCTCCCTCTGCTGCATCAACCAGAAGTGACATGCAGCCTTTCTGGTACAGTTACGATAATCGGTGACCATGACATACAGAAACATGGAAGACCATAACATGGGAAAAAATACTTGTTTTTGTGTTTCGAAAAAAGCATGAGGTAAATGCACACCTTAAATCTCTTACACTAAGATGGAACATGAATACATAAACATACACAACATATACTTTTATCTTTAAACCACGTGCCAACACTGCAGCAAGTCCAAGTTTTATTATTAACTACTTCTCCACTCAAGCATTACAGAACTGCTAATGAAAGACTGAGTTATTACTTACTGCTGATGTACCACTTAACTGGCAATTTTATATATATTCTGCAGTTGTCATCCAATCACTCAAATCATACCTACCAATAAGCCATATTATCAGAAGATAGTCAATTCTCTCCAGGGCTGGTCCCATGGTATTCTTCTTATTCTCATTGTAGACAAGGGAATACAAATTAAGTAATAACAGAAATGTGAAATACGAAGCTCCATGAATAATAAACTTCATAAAAGGAGTGTGAATTATTCGACCTACTCGAGATTTAGGGGCTAACAAGTAACACAGGGACAAAACTGGCCAGAAAATGCCAACCATCAGAACAGTCAGGATCTTCTTGCAGGTGTGCTTGCGCCGATAGCCGGCCATCTGTCCAAACCACACCGTGTTGAGAAACTGCTGGCAGTTGGACTGGGCAACAAACTGGGGGGGAAGGAGGGGGAGAAACAAACAAGGAATCACTCTCAGGTTTCTTAATACACATTACTAAGTCACATCATTAAAATTAATTTTCTAACTATATGTAGCTACCACTTAACAGGAAAAGGCAAGAACATCAACTTGAAATAATTATCTTGTAAGAGACCTAATTGCTATGGACCCACGATGAACATAAACATCCGTTATTTTAATTTCCTTCTAGAGCCAGCAACTAAACGTAAATTATACACACTAGACTTCTAATGGTTTTCTGTTTAAGAATTAGTTTTGATTTTTAATTATTTAGAATCTAGCATATCAATAACATCACACCGCAGAGTTACAAAAGAACGTATCTCATTAGAGAATCGTTTGTCATTTAGTTGAAAAAATACCAACAAAAAGAACCTTGCTGTTACCACATTTTATAATGCATCACAAAAACTGTCTCTACAGTAATCTTGTCAGGACTAAAACAAGTTCTGCAGATACTTTCCTCATACAGCACAAAAAAGTTGTTATTTTCCAAGACCTGTAGTAAAAACAAGCTATGCTCAAACCCAGAGGAACACCAAAATACTTCAGTGTGCTTAATGAATGCGTTCCAGAAATGTGTAATGCTGGTTGTAGGGCAGCCCAGAACTACAGTTTATGACTTTTAAATGCTATGTATTTCAACAGTTTCACAAACAGTTTAAGCCTAGACATGTAGAACAGACAAAATTATATAATTCCTTTTGCAAATGCTAACTAAAAATGGATTTTGCATGAAAAGGAAACTTCCACTCTATCCTTGATCCTTGTACTAGAATCCCACAAATACCCATTTGCCTTCCAGCACAGAAAACTAGAGTTATAATTTATGAGGGGACAAAAATGACAATAACCTTCTCCATGGAGGAAGTTGCATATTGACGGCATAAAAAGTGCTGCTATTCTGGAACAGAGGGGCTATTCAGTTGTACCAGCACAGGTCCAACCTAATTACTGAACAGCACAGGCAAGGCCTGAGACAAAGCTGAACAGTTAATGACCAGTGAGAAGATGATAAATCATGTCTGGCACCTAAGGATCCATGCCTCTCTAGGCAAGGATTTAATGAGAATCGGAATAAATAATTACCACTACCAGAGCTGTTCATAAAAAAGCAGTAGTCTATACTTCAATACAGAAAATACTGCATTCATCTCCACAATAAACACTGAAGAAACACTCAGTATCTTGCAGCATCCCTGTTTCACATACTGATACCCTGTATATTAACATCTCTTCTACAACTCCTGTAAATTTATTTCCACTTCTGCATCCAGAGGCAGAACAACAAAGTAATTAATTACTAGCAAAATATGATACGGAAAGTCTATCAAGTTACTGCGAAGACAAACCTCCTTTTGATTATACTTGATTGCAAGTTTTAAACGGCTTAAGTTCATCCTCTCTTCCAACAATCCTCGCTTGTCTACATGTTCATCACTGGAGGTGTGATTCAGAATCACTTCCAGCTCCCGGGAATTCCGCGCCTGTGCAAGTAAATCTTTAGCAAAGGTTTTGCACTGTTGAGCGAGCTCCTCATAATCATTTCTGAAATACACAGAAGCAGTATGTACTATTCCACTGGTTCTGTATTTTCCATTAAATCATGAATGATACATTTTTGGTTGGGATTGTATGATATGTCAAGACAAATTAAAAGAAACCACCCCAGAAGTCCTATATCAAGGTCCAAGCATTCCTAAGACAACTCTGAGTAGTTTTCTCCACATAACATGACAATTACACTTCAGTTTAGTTTGCAAGATCACTAGAGAAAATCTGACAAACAGACTTACAGTATACGAATTCTTATGTCATGATTTCCATACACAGAGTTAAAGCTTAGAGTTATTTCCAGGAGATGAGAAAGTGTAGCAGTCACAAAATATGGCACTGGTAAGTAACCACTTGGACTTTCCTACTGGATGGGAAATTGTTTGAGGTTTTGCTTTATTCCTGTCATCTGAAAACTAGTCTATTCACTAAATATTATGTATTAATATATTAAACACATGAAAAGAAACCACACGATTTCCTTATCTCACCTTGCACACAGTCCATTTTAATACCAAGCTGTATCACAAAAATCCAAAAATTGAACTCTTAATAAGAAAGATAAGCAGCTAAAATCCAGAAAATTCAAATGTTGTTTAGGAAAGTAGAATTTTACTCTATATAAACACTTGCTTTCACATTCTTGGAAAGCTTTTGTGCCGGTAAGTTACAAAATGGTAGAATCTGCGTTGTTTAAACATGAAATTATATTGAGCATTTGTTCATCATATAGAGCATTTTCAGTATGAAGTCTTCTACACACATATGCATATTTTAAATATATACACATATATATGTAACCATACATACACACATGCCCTCTTCAAAGTCTTACATAATAAGGAGCAAAATTAAGAAACAAAACCCAAAACAACTCTCAACATGAGTCAGGTCAGTATAATCAAGGTATTGCATATTTCTACCCTGATACAGAAAAAAAGTACAGAGTACTAATGAGATATTGATATGATTAATAGGTGTGTGAATTCCAAATAAGTCAGCATTTAGCATAATTTCTGTTTGTTTTTGCAGAGTAGAGCTGAAATTTGAACTGTTGGTGCAACTACATGCATTGAAATGTCTATACCTAAAAGGATTTAAAGTAATTAAACTGTCAAAATGACTACTAATGAGGCATAAATTATATTATATAACTTATTACATCTAATTATCAGTTTAAACACTTCACTTACAAAAAATTAGGAATAAACATTTTCTAATGCATATGTATTTCTACACCTGTAATTTCATAAAAGTATTCAAAGTGATTTGTGTTTTCAATTCCTACCTGAATTCAACCTCAACAAGGCTTAGTTCTTTCAAGTCTGCACTGAGTTCAAAAGCTCGTAGGATTGGATCCTCCTCTGTTAACATTATTAAGGCAGGACTGGCCAAACACCGATAAATGTCCAGACGAAACCTGTGACAAAAGAACAGCAAGCAAAATGAGGATGTTTCATTTCATTAGCAACTTCAAATCAGAACCTGTTCCAAAGGTTTGCCTAAAATAGTCAGCTGAAAGATGAAACAATTTGGATTGTTAAAATCAGACACTACAAACATCAAACGCAGTGTGTCCTGGAAGATACATTATATATTTAGAACCCCTAAGTATCCAAAATCAGCCAAAAAGGTTCCCTCTTCTTTTCCTCAGTACTTCCACTGTTATCAGTACATCAGCAGAAGTTCTAGATTAAATAAGAGCTGCTATCTCAAATATTTCTATTGTTTGTCTGCCTGGGATACCCTGACATCTTTACTCATACTCAAGTTAATGGCGTGGTGTATAGGATGGATACCAGAAGGTGGCCTGCACCAGCTCACTACCAAAAACTCAAATACTCTCACTTCTCTTATTTTTCAGTATTTTGGATACAGACTGGAGTAATTATGCAATAATTAATAGTGTATTGTAATTACAGTACAGTTACAATCTTTGAACTCTGTGATTTTTTATCCTCTCACATATTAAATTTATTTAACCCTCAAATACGTTCTCAAGTTAACCACACAAAATATTTCCCAGATTGCTAAATCCCTCTCCTCATTTGAATCTTTATTAAAAAGCTTTCTACTTTCAAAAATACCAAAGAATAAAAGAGAAAAATTGTCTTTAGTTTGCATTCATCAATCCATGCCACATAAACTCTTTTAGGAACAGGATACAGAATTAGCCACCTCCTCATGCCAGTTCACAAGCCCCCAAGCATTAACTAACTTGAGCAAAATTTTATTTGTGTAGTCCCTATGGCCCCAAGCCAAAGGTAGCTAGAGTGTTTGAGACACAACTGGTAGAAAGGACAGGCACTTAGTGACTATGCACAATGACTGAAAGTATAAAACCAAAATTACAAGAAAAGCCACTGCCTCCCACCAGCCTTTTCAGGCACAACCCATCCCCAAGAACTACCATCTCTCACAAAAAGAGTTACAATATACTAAAGGAATCCACTCACAAACTTTACCTTAAAAGAAACAGGAAACATACTGAATCTGACCCAGGCAATACCTGAGAATTAAGAATCTTTTTATTATGGCCTATGACTGCTAAGTCTTACCTGGAATGTCGCAGACTATCTTTTTTGTTCTTGGCAGTGCACAGTGTGCACTCACAGCCCACAGCATGAGGTTTGGGTAATGATATGTCTTGCTTCAACAGCATGGTGAGAATTTCATAGTTGTTACGATGAGCAGCTAAAATTACTGGTGCCACATCCATGGTTGTTGAGTACTCTGGGTTCTGAATGCGTTCCATTAATTTCTGGAACAAAATGTAGGAAGTATCTAAATTTATTACCTACAGTTCTACTATATGTAAGGGGGTTTTTGACTGTTCAACCAAGAATTTCTCCTTCAAAATACTTTCCAATGTCTCATAATATGAAAAGAAGGAAAAATATGTAACAACAGTCAGGTAACAACCTGTCAGACAAATACTGAAAAACAGTAACAGATCCAGATATGTTTCTGGTTAATTTACATAGAAATACTGTCTATTTTTCCAACAGACGTATGATATTAAAAACTGTTATTCTGGTCTAGTCCGTGAAAAAAATTATTGTATTTACTGCTGAAGTGGAGAAAAAATACCCTGAAAGTGCCATACTCTGTTACACAACACTTTATTCCTTCCCTCCCTCTACCTCTACTTTGTGCTTTCAAAAGTTCTTTGGTACTTAACCATTGACAAGGTATGTTTCAACTGATTCATTTCAAGGTAAAGGTCTGATGTTTATAGATTTGCTCTAAAAATCTATGAAGCTTCAATACATGAATAAACCCTTTATAAGTCAAGGCTGCTAACCACCCTGTAAACAGACTACTAGAAAAGATTTATAACCACTAGGTTTTTTTCTCTTCTGAACTAGGCATGTGTTTGTCAGGTATAAAGCCACTGGATTCCTTAGGTGATAAAGCAAAATAACGTATTTCATCTTTCAAGACAAAAGAGGCTACAAAAATAATCCCTGGTGTCCAGATTCTATCACTTTACAGATGCAGAATTTAAGAATATTGTTTTAAATATTACAGATACCCAAAAAGCAATAGCCTTCCCAACCAAAAATCAGGGAGTAACAATGCTTAACCACAATGGTTGGTCTGGAGGATCGTTTTGGTCGGTGATTAAGTAGAATGTCAACAGCTCCCACCACTTCTGAGTCAATAGCCACCAAAAGTGCATCCGAGGACTAAGGAAAGAAAACAAAACATATGTGAAAACAGCAGAAACTTAAACAGCATAAAGAGACAAACTCAAGCCAAACTGCATTTTTTTAATATATTTTTTTAATTTATTTTTAAAGTACTAAAATGATGTTCTGTATTATCACCAGACATATGATCAGGATACAAATTCAGGTTGCCATTGCAGGAGTTCACAAAGATTTAGTGACAATTTGTTTAATTGCACAAACAGCAGAAGAATCAATTCCGTAAATTACTTTCCAGCAAAGATGATGCATAAGACTTGCAAAAATCAAGTTTAAAGACACAGTCTACCAGGTTATTAGACACATTAAAAGCAAATGTTTGTGTAACACAGCTTAGGCATACAGGATACTTCAACCCTGGATTTGTAATTGTGGGGTCCAGCTAGGAAAATAAGCTTTTTCCTTCTTGGCTGGTAACCAACCACTTCTGCACCTTCTGTTAAGCTGAGATAAGCAGCTTTTCATTTTCCAATTCAGATTTTTGCTCTAAAAAAATAAAAGAAAATTACACAGCTTTTATTACTGCCATTAATTCAGATAGGGAAAAGCTTGTGGTTTTATTCTTGCCCAATATGAAACAATGTAATAAAAGATGCTACTTTCCCCTGTCTTACATATTTAAGCCATCATAGCTTCACCTCTCCCAGCAGCAGCAGAGATGCTGCATACAGTTAAAGAAGTCATGTTGGTAGGAAAGTGCCCTGCCATCAAGCAGAGATCAAGTTTAACAAGAAAGCACTGCAGAAATGCATGTTTGCCTTAACTGAAAATCCACTAATATAACATGAATTTTTCTGTGTTACCGTTTTTAAAGTTAATATACTCTACAGCCAAAAGGATTTTTGCATTTTACACTTGTTAATATCAGGCACTCATACCATATACCCTTTTTTTTTTCTTGAATATAATGCATGCACTATATCAGCAACAGGAGTAACATTTAAAATAAAATGCAAACTTGTTAATATCATAGAAAATGTTACTTACACATTTGCCAATAAAATCCCACTAGAAAAGTCAACTTGTGAGAAGAAACCACTTTCACAATTACTTTTTCCAATTTACTGGAAAAAGAACTGAACTGCCTAAAAGGCAGACTGTATTTATGTCCAAATTCTGACAGATTAACAAAGAAGATATATGACTACACTGAACATTTTTAATAAAGTGTGTTGGATACCTGGCAGCCATAATCCAAAAGCAGCTGTAGTATGTCCAAGTTTTCATTTTCAATGGTTATGGTAACAGCATTTCGTCCAAGCACATCCACACAATTTATGTTCATTCCACCTGAGCTGTTTTCCTCTAAGAGTTTCTTAACCATGTAATAGTCACCTGCACAAGTAAGGCAGGGATATCACTTCATATTATAAAGCAATAAAAGCATGTGAACATTTTAAGTACCACGCAGCATCAAACGACACTATTCCATAGCTGACAACAGACACTGAGAGTATCAGACAAGTAAGAAGTCAAGGTAGATAAGCATTCTATCATCAGGGAGAAAACTAAAGATGTTTCAGGAGATCCCTATTCAGGAAAGCACCAGACATGTACTTTAATTCACCCCTTTACTTCCAGTCCTAAAAACAAACACACACAAAAGCACGGGTGGTTTACAAAACTGTCTTTAGGATAACAAATTACTTTGCAACATAGAAGACCATGACCAAGACAGACCTTAGTGTAGAATACTTACAGAAGTATATGTAGAATACTCCTACATGCAGTAAAATACATACCGAGCCTGCAAGAGTACTGAACCAGCTGTTATACAGACAAGTGGGTTTTGTTACATTTTTTGTAATGCAGCCTTTCAGTTCTCTGAACCTACGTTTATAGCTAAAGACAGAAATACGTGCCTTCCTCTGATGTTCAGGACAGACTGCACCGGCTATGTAACAGCAAGGCATCCCACCACCGACAGCCCCAGAGCAAAGCTCCCAAGCTCGCTGGCGAATGTCACTGCAGAAGTACCCCTGTGGTTGTGAGCTAACCCAAACTCGGGGCAGGACGCAGCTCCAGCTCCTGCAGCCATGCTTATGCCCCAAGCACGCAGAGCCATGCAGCACACCATTAAAAGCATACCTCGGAGTCTAACGTTTCAGACCTGTTAAGGTCAGTTTGATTTAAGGACACGTTTCGACTCAAAGGTAACTAAATATAGACTTAAAGCAAGCAGCATATTTTAGAAAGAAAAATCTCTTCCCATCCGCCACCAATGGCGCAAATCATAAGATACTGGTCTCGCTTATCCTGGGGATGTCTAGATACGACCCGATTTTACAGCAGCTCTCTACTCAGAGACTCTTTGAACAGCGAACACAGCAAATACCTTCCAAATTCATCCGACACAAACGGACTCCCTCACGAACGCA
>NW_008236622.1:2923714-2940385 GCF_000691975.1 Corvus brachyrhynchos
CAGCAGCTGCTGGCCCCCCCACGGCTGCGTTTGCCCTTAACTGTTTTCTCCCAGCCGCTACAGTAACTGCGGCCCTGCTCACCCCAGCATCAGATGGGTGCCCATGAAAACCCATTTCAGTTTCAGCAAAGCGACGTTAAAGTAAGTCTGGGCACTTACAACAATAGTTTATAAAACAGGAAATATTGGGTTTTATGGAGTAAGCTACCAAATGCCTGGCAGGTGAATACAGTACTTCAGGATTATATAATTTAATAAGAGATCATTTATTCTTAGAGTATAGATATTAAGTAAGCCTCCCTTTAACCTCTCTTGAATGAGGACGTGGACTGAATTGTCTCCAGAACTCAAATGCTGTCCGATACTCTGTCATCATCTTGAACTGGGAATAGAAACCAAGTAAATCAAGCGCCTTGTGCAAACAATACAAACCAGTAAGCAGAGGCAAATGGATTCAAATCCAAGCACTTAATTCCCTCCAGTCCCCTTTATCCCACTACATAATGAAAACTGGATGGATGCATCCCTTACTGTTGCTATGTTGTGTGCAAGATAGTGAAGATGTAAAATTTAGTCCAACTGCTCACTTACCAGGATTCTCGGGTTTTGCCACACTTAGGACTGGTTTCAGGAGGTGAGAGAAAGTAGAAGCTTCATACTTAAAAAAATAATCTCATTTTTATTTCGTTTTCTTATTGTTTGGCTTCTGGTAACAATTTTATTAAATGTCCCGCTCCAGCATGATTAGTGAAAATTTACAGCTGATGAAAAAGGAGTACAAATACTTACTTCAAAATTACTAAGAAAAAATTATGGACTTCATCTCACCCAGAAAATGCACCAATCTTTCTACACAAAACCTCTGCACACGCAATACACACTTCAGAAAAATCAAAGGAATCATCTATAAGGAAATGCAGTACAGTAATGTGAAATCCCATACTGGACTAGCCAGCTCTTTATTGTTTTCTTAATACAATATTTTATGAAAAGGTTAAAAAAACTCAACCAACAGCTGTTTAGTCCAACTGCAAAACTTAACACATATGCAGACGTGATAATGACAGGACATTTCTGCTTTCTATTGCTGTTTTTTTTCGTACAACATGGTTTGTAAAAGTTTCTGCTAAGTAACAGAACAAAACTACTACATATATTTAAAGATTATTCCCACAAAAAAGTTTCATCAGTTTAATCAGTATTCATTAGTTACCAGATATTATCACAGGCCTTTACTTGCTCTCACTGAAGTCAATGACAAGACCCTTACTGGCTCCAACAGGAGTTAAGCTCTCCAAGAATAAGGCAAGGATGATAACTTCTGTGCAGTTTGGAGTCAAATCCAACAGGATTGGAATGCACCTTGAGACTTGTATGACTACATGTAAGTAACACCCACAAAAATCAAAGTGTTTCATAATTGGTCCTGAAACAACATATGTAAAACAATGCAGATTCTTACAATGCTATGGAAACTAACACAAATGAAGCTTGATTTACATGGGCTTTTCCAAGCAATACAAATCTATGATGTTAATTTGTTAATGAACATGTTCTGAAAACAGTATTAGCCATAAATAATTCATGTGTTATGAAATTGAATAAAATTAACTAATATAAACACATTTTTAAAAGATAATTGATGAGTATATTTGTGCATACAATTTTTCTCATAGTAAGCTTCAGAAGTCTGTAAACTGCGAGGCATTCATCGTGCTTAACATGGCAGAAAGTTATATTACATGTCTTCATTATTTTATTCTGTTCAGTCCTCTTCCCATCAAACATGCAAACACTGTCATCACCATTTTTGGCTTTACTTCAACCAGATCATCTGGGAGAGCATAAATACGAGCACCAATTTTTCGAGCAACTGAAATGGCATACCTTGGAAAACAAGAGAAAACGAATACTGTTATTTTTCTGGCATCTACTAATATGTCATAATTCACAACAACAAAACCATATTTCAATAGCAGGATAAGCCTGTTTAATCAGTACTTAGGCTCTACTAGAAAATGGACATTATTGTGAAGAAAGCATGTACTGACAATTGTACTGGGAGATGTTTTGCTACTGGTTATCAAAGCATTTATTTTGGTCAAAACCAATATGAGTTATGGCAAACTATTAAGAAACCAATTGCAGTGCAGTGGTGGTAGATCTTATCAGCTGTGAATTTGAGTTTGTATTTTAGATACACTAGAAAAATAACCCAATAATATTAGAACTTATATTCTATTCAAAAAAATCAGTTAATATTAGTGTCATCTTTCTCTTAATAAATCAGTAAATCATGCATTACACTGTGAATTCATGCATTTCCTGCATTTCGAGAAAATACGAAGCATTCATTTAAAACTTACTTGGCATTATTCAATTTGTCTTGGTAAGAAAGGTCTTCTCTCTTGACCATTTCTGGACGAACTGCGTTTGGTGCAATGGCATCTATTAAATCTAGGACAGGTAAGCTAGTGCTAATTGATTTGTCCTAAAAGAAAAAGACTCACAAGATTAGTTTAAGCAATCTGCTTTGATTACTCCATCTTCAAATGCAAAAAACCCTGCAGCACATCTTGCATGCATACTGAAAGACAGAAGCCTGTTTTGTTACTTCAGTGTGAAGGTTTTCCTCACCCTTTATGAAATCTAATGTTCTTTTCTGCAATCAGTATTATAATGTTCACTGTGCTGGTATCATTATTGCACAAACAGTTTAAATTTATTTCATTAAACTTCCCTCCTTAAGCCCTAAGGAAGGAAAGGAGTTTTGATAGGAGTTCAAGGACCAGACTTTCAAAACAATAAAAAGATATTTACATTCCCCAATATGTATATTTTCCTTATTTTCTTGCCACAGAACTGTTTTCTCCAGTAGTTTATGGCTCACTCTTTTTACAATTTTTCAGCTCAGATGATATTCTGAGCTAGCATGAGCAGTCTGTGTTTTGTATTTAATACACAGACATTCTTAAAAGAGCAAGTGCTGTTGCTGCAATTATTCCTTCCCAACTGTCCAGGCAGAGAAGGAGCTGCTGATGCCAAAGCAAGAACAGACAGTGCCAGCGAGGCTGGCTCAGGCCCTGCAGTGGCTGAGCACAAGCCACAGGACACTGCTGCGTTCATCACCAGGTCAGAACGATGATTTCCAACTCAGGGAAGTTCCACAGAGCCATCATACTAATTATACATCTAAAAATACTAATATAATTCTGCTTCAAGACATTAAATGCATGGAGTATATTCCCAAGACACACCTTTATCATTTTTACTGTTTGAACTAATGGCAATACAATAGAATTTGGCTTCCATAGTCCACAGTGAAATATGAGGGACTTCTGCATTCTCTACGGTCTGCTTGCCATAGCAATCCCAAAATCCAAACAGTGAAAGACAATATTTATGTGAATGTTGTAAAAAATTATTAGTAAAAAAAAAAAGAATATTGAATAGTGGCACTTTACATCAGTACCTCCTTATCTTTATTGGTCAACCATCAGCTGAATTATCTTAAAAACACCATTTGAATGACCTTAAAAATGCAACCAGTGTCCCCCCAAAAACACAGGCATACCAAAGGCAAGATATTGGGACAGATTCCTGTCATACTTTCAACTTATTTAATACCACCATTACAACAATTTATGTAGAAATAAGAAATATTTCTCATAAGAAAATGAAGGCCCAAGTTACCTTCTAGAGTCAAAATGAAGTATTTTTACTTAATTTTTTGATTAATAATGCTTACCTAATTAAAGTTCATAACATAGTGAACTCTCAAATATTTAACTTGCTAGGTTCTTATGTTTGTGTTTTGAACCACAGACATAACTGCTTCAGGTTATACAATGAACCTGTACAAGAATGTTATCTTTGTGTGCAATTATTAACCAGACATTTCTAAAGCAAGAGATTCATGCAGAATAACACACCTGACACACATATGGCTTCTTTCATGTTTAACACTTAAATAATGTGGAAGGAATACTCTCTTCATCAATGTATTCTTCTTTCCTGAATGGGAAAAACTCCTATTTTCCCCCAGCCTGCTGCACATCAGCAGTGCCAAGGAACACACAAGGTGTCGCTGGTTACCGTGGGCTCCCTCTCCCGGCTCCGTCACACCTGAGAACATCCTTTAAACCAGCTCCTAGGAGAAGTGCTCATCTGCCCCCGGTATTTCCAAAATTGTTTTTCACACTTGTACAAGCATGAGAGTGCCTATATCCAAAAACTTGGAAAATATATGACATGCCATGCCCAAACACTGGTAACTTCAGACGGAAGCCCCTTTGAAAGTTTAAACTTCTTTTTCTTTTTTGGTTGTTGGGGGTTTTGTTCTGTATCTTACTGCAGCTATTATTATTTCTTTTTCTTAATAACAGATTTTAAAAATATTTTTGAAGAGTCACAGACTGTCAGAAATATTTCCTTATACAAAGTTGCTAGGTGATGGGAGAGCCACTGTTAAAGCCAAATTGTTAACAGATCAGGTTAAAAATGCCAGGTCTTCTTATATGTGGAAAGAAAAGTAAATAAAATTGATTACCTTGAAACTTATAATTGAAGTTTTCTTATTTGCTTTTGCAAGTGTCTGATTCACCCACTTAATGATAATTTCATCATTTACTTTCTCCCCCTCTCCAAGGTCGGACAGTACATTCAAAGTATACCTTCAATAAAGAGAACAGGAGCCTAAGTTAAAATGAGTGATAGAATTCAACTCTTCTAACGGTACAAAGCTACAAGCAAAAGTAAAATATTGTAACAATGCCAAGTGCTCCTCTTCATAACGTACCCTTACCTTATAAACAACTTAGTACTTGAAATCACTTTTACAAGAATAAAATAATATCCCAAATTTGATAATATTCACTGTAACATCTTCATGCCTTTGTTTTACTCAGTATATCATAATTAATTTTACTTTCTAAGTTTAAACGGCTCCCTACCATCCTAGTCCTTGAAAACTGAATCACAACAGTCTGAGTACAAAAACCATTAAGTGTTTAGAGATAGGTCTCAGAAAACTATGTGGAAAACATTTGCAATAAAACACTCTTTTTACTGAAACCACTTTATTTTTTCTTGCATAATACAGTAGCAAGATTTTGATTTGATGATACTTATGTAACTACAGATGTGACAGCCTATAATTTTTTACCCTTTTAACTTCTGTAGTATATATCACCATCTACTTGGGTTTTACAAATATTTAAATTACTCTCTACGTACAGAAAGATACATGGAATCAATATGAAATAAGCTCTTTTTACTTGCTGCAGGATTTATAATTTTAATCAGAGTTTCTAGTTTACAAGGTTTTAATTGTCGCTATACATCGTGGTTTCAATCACTACACAGTATGTAAAAGTACAAAACACATATACTAGCTTATCTTTGAGAACAGGGATATTTAGAGATTGCTCTAAGATTTAGAGTTCGGTGACCTGAGCAGCAGCTTTAATTTGCTTTGATGTACAGACACACATGCACATGTGCACAGACACATATATATACATCTATCATACACTGTGCCTAACTTACCTTCTCATCAGCTGCCATACCAAAGCCAAAGTCAGAGTTGGATTACCCTCATTTAGATCGTGTCCAGCAATACCAACCAGTGAGAATTTGGCTTTTGTCTTCCCAAGTTCTACTGCGTAATTGCAATTCTCAATCTGAAAATAAATTTTTTGTGCAAATAATGAAAACACCTTAATATTTCTGCAATATAGACCTATAATCTATGTGTATTTTAAATGACTGGCTTACTGTTACCTATGGTGAGATTCGAAGCTAGAAAAGATTTCCAGTCTAGCTACACTGTGATTAAAATAAGACAGTTTTTACTCTAAATGCAATTGTGCTAGATTCCAATGACAATATTTTTCCACATTTGAGAAAACCAAGTTTCCACTAAGGCAGTGAATAAAATATATTTATATCAAAACTATACTTTGAAAGATATTGAAATGTGTTATTCTTAAACAGGCAGTAATTTTTATCCTCTACATTTCAGGCCTCACAACAACCACAAATCTAACTGAAAGCTTGGATTCTGCAAGTCTTGCCTAAATCCTCTAGGCAGCATATAAAAACTGCTCCGGGAGGAAATACCTCATGGTATAAGAGCATCCAGCAACAATAGCCATGTGACTTGAAGCTTTCACTTATATATCCAAATTAGGCTATAAACTAAAAATTGCCAAAAAGTTTAGAAACTAAGGTGATATGTGCTATAGCTGCTATTTATTCTTTGGGATAATAACTGAAAAATATTTTTTCCTTTTATTTTCCCCCAGGACTGTCTCAGTAGCACAGAAATCTCAACAACACAGACTGCCATCAGCACAATGGGAAGCAGTGAAACTGGACTGCATCCCAGAGCATCCACGCACCTTTTTCATATTGCCACCGAGTAATGAGTAAGGAGGTTTGTTGATGTGGCTCCAGTCAACTGGCACACGGGTCATTTCATACAATTGGAAGATGATTAAAGCATCAGAAAGGTCACTAAACCAGAGCAAAACAATGTTTTTAAGTACAAAAGCTCAGATTGACAATGAAAGTAAGTACTTGAGATTTCTCACAGTGTAATTAAGTTGCTGAAAAATTGCAGACTCTTTAATAAAAATTTGTGCTGTTCGGTAAAGAAACTGGCCTATATTCTATTGCTTGATTCCTGCAATTATATACATCAAATTCTGCATTTAATTTCATCATTTTCACAAATCTTAGTGAAACAAGCTCAGCCACTGTCTTTACCAGCTTCAGTTAAATACTTACTTTCATAGGGCAGGCACAGACAAAATAGCTGCTAAAAGAGTTTTAATTTATTGATCTAGTTTTAGTTCCCTCAGGAACTTCCCAAATGTTAAATACTCACGCTTTATCGGCAGATGCCTACAGATGTATTTTGCTAATGAATAATCAAAACCAATGTACTTATCTTGCAAAAGAGTAACAGTAGGAAAAGTATTATTTTCTCATTATATGTTGCATTACTGCTAATCCCCATCAGCTACTTACTAAATTAAATTCTCCACATTAAGGTACCTACAAATCACTTCACAGAGGTCAGAAAACAGAAATAATGAAACCTAATAGTAAATATACATACAAGCAGGTATTCCCATTTACTCCCTCAATCCCGTATTTTATTGACAGGATTTGAATCAACTTCTGGCACAATTTGAAAGTGACCAGAAGCATCTAAAAAGCTTGTTATAAAGCCCTTTATCTGCAGGAATACTACACTGCAGAGCTTCTTACAGTCTACTAAGAACACAAAAATTATGCATCATAAAACACAATTAGCTCAACTTTTAAAAAGATGTAATTCAAAGTACAAGTGAGTGAGACGGAACATTTAAACCTTCTTAGGTTTTCTAGTATTTCTAGATTATGACTACAGTATTCTAGTTAAGATACTGCTTAATGTGGTTCTACAGACCAGTTTTGAAGTGGAAACCTGGAAATCACTATTCTAGTAGAAATACAACTTTCCCCTCTTCTTTCCTTCTTTCTTCCCCTGTCACCCAAGGGAAATCAAATCATTGTTTTTAAAAAAAAATCTTACCTGTATAAATGATTAACATAAGGGCTTACACCCAGTGAATTCATCCAGTTTCTGAAAGTCCTTTCCTCCTTACTTTCTCCTATGGTGACAAATATAATTCTATGTAAGTTATTGGAGAAAACACTTTAATAAGCAATGTTTAAATCGTTCTCATATCCCTCCCCCCCACAATGAGTTCATTATTTCCCAAACAGTAGTCTATACTATGAGGCAATCCTGTCCAATTCAGATTCACTCAGTTCTGGGCACAGGGACAGGGGCACTACAGGGCCCTGTCTACATTTCGACTACATTTTTCTGAGTAAATACAATTTGATAAAATACAGAAATAATTTTTTATTATATTTCACATAATTAATATATAATGGAGTTGATTAATAATAATTTCCTAAAAATAAAATGAGTGGAAACTGCATTCAACAGTACCATTAAATCTGTTTGAAATGGCATCTTTTAATAAAAAGTCAGTACTAACACACCAGACACTACAACTCCACCCTCTCCTCACAGAAGTTGACAGTATTAATTTGCAAAGGGCCTTCCCAAAGCAACAGATTTCATTTTTTCAGTTTTTAGCACAGAAAACTTAGCAAGGCAGTGTTGTATTGGTTAAATTTGTGAAGTTATTTATATTGCTGAGGGGGCCAGTTATCCCCACAGTTTTAACCAGCAATTCTACTTACAAGAACTGCAGAAAATTCACTAGGAAGTAAACCCCAACCTTCACTTTCCTGACTTAGATCGCTTTTATTATTGCAATCATGAGTTCTAACCTCTCTTTCTCTATAAAGTTACAGCTTGCAATAATTCATTAATTTTCTACATACAACACTACCTAAATTTTAACAACGTCTCTGTGGCCACCTGCATGTGAATTACTGCTGCATAAGCTGTTTTCTCTTGCATCAAAGAGGAGCATTTGAGAAAATATTTAGCCTGAATATGTGAGCTTGGAATAACCTCATCACTTTGTTCCCCCCTGGGTTGATAATCCACAGTTAAGAAAACAGAGAAGACATTGAGGAGGGAGAAAATCTCTCCAAACAGCAAAAGAGAGCAGATTTCTCCAGACTGAAGCACAGATATCTAAGCAAGATTTTTCTTTGCTGTTTTCATTTGCTCCTTAGAGGGTAACAATACAAAGTCTGTCTGATGAGGTTTATACAGCATGAAAACCATCTTGTTTAGTACTGCAATTCTAGACTGACTACAGAATAAGGAATGTTTTTGTAAAATGAAGCTACTGTGTAAACATGTATTTATCATTAGACTAGAAAGAAAATCTCTTTAACATTATCTTTCCACGCCTAGACTTATGACATAACATTGATTTTTAGACAGAAATTACCGTTTTAATCTAGGTCTCTTACCCTTTTATACAAAAAGCTCTGGACTTCAGATATTTCAGCTGTAGTTTACAATTTCTAACAGAATAAATTTTATTTTAAAAGTTTCAGCCACCTTACCAGGTTCTTTCCAATTATTATTAAGTAGTTGATATTCATCTTACTGACACATTTTCTAAATTATGAATTTTTTCATATGTAATTTGAATTAGTGTTTGTTTCAAATATTTACTTGTAAAAATAACCAAGGAGTCACTGATGAAACAGAAGAAACAAAGAAAATACTATTCTGCAAGGTCACCAGAATCAACCTTTGTGACAAAGTTATTAAAAGTATCAGTTTTTCCATTTAAAAAACAACCACAACTCAAGAGTGATATATAATTTAAGTTTATAAAGAATATCTTTGAGATTATAGATTTTTGAAGTGAGTGCCTTATGCTTCTTTTTAATGATTTTACGGTTACTGAGCTTTGAGTTGATTTGCAGTACCTAAAATATTGACTGCAAAGTGCTTTTAGGAACACTTGTCCATTGCAAAAACAGTACCAAGGTTATTCAGTGAACTCTTACTAAACAGCATAGCCACAAAAACAGATACTCAGCAACTGCACTCAGACTGAGAATTTTAAAATGCATGCTTAACATTTTCAGGAGAATTCAAAGTAGCCAAGCAGGAGCAAGAGCATGCAAGTTGGGCAGGACCCTTTTGGAGAGTGGGAATCCAGGAACTAAACCCAGCATACAATATTTAATATGCCACTCTAAACAAATCCCTTTATCATGCAATACATTAAGTGTTCATAAGTTTTCCAGATGGCTGAGAACTGACCAATTTTTTCTCTCTATTCTTTTATTCAAAATATACCTTGTGATCCTATCAGGAGCATATCTTCTGCTGAGTGGTGCAGCAGATAGCCAAAATCATTGGAAAACTGCAGAAAGGGGGCAGAGCTACACAAAAGAGAGAGGAGCATATTTGGTAGTATCCTTTATATTTATTGCTATCTCTTCTTTGAGATCATTACACTGTGGAACTGAGTGGAGAGTAGCCATAGGGAGGGGGTCAAGAATCCAAAAAGCTCCAAATATATCTAAGATTATCTCTGGAAGACAACAGAGTTCAAGATGCAGTTGCAGCCAAAGTTCAGCCAGCCTGAGTGGGAGTAGTTAACCCTCTCGTGGTGACAGCCATGAAGGCTGCCAGTGATCTAAGCAATAGCACAGGAATCTACACTGGAGGAAATGTGGGTGGACACAAGTTCCTCCTCTTCCTCCCCCCAAGAACTCAACTTTCTGCATGACTTCGACTCCAAACTGCTGCCTTCCCCAAGAGCAAGAGGCTCCTTGGATCAGCAGCAACATGCAAAGGTCGTGCATTAACTGAGCTCAGGACTGCCCTCTCCACCCCACACAATATCAAATGTTCATTTTGCTATGTCAGTATTCCTGAGGGATATGCTCTCCATATATCAGTGCACATAACCAGACATATTATCAGGGCAGATGTCAGTTTATGCACAGCATTAATCGTCTTAAACTGAAGAGGACAGCCACACCACACTCTTTGGGTGGGACAGTGCCTGAAAAGATGGAATTTATGCAGGAAAATGAAGACTTTCAGAAAGCTCTACTCACCCACACATGCCTACAGCTTGATGTCTCCGTTCATGGAAAGCCCTTACTGGCTAAACCCCCCAAAATACCTGTATGGCATTTGACTTACTGCAACTCTTGCCCCCACTTTGTATGCTGTGGGGTTTTTCCTTCTCTTTTACTTATGATGGCATATTAAAACAATAGAAAAATGTAAGAACAATGCAAAAAATCAACCAGAAAAAGGACAGAGATGATTAAACAATAGGGGCGAAAAAAAAAGAAAGAAAAATTGCAGAGTAAACACTTTTATGGAGTACAGAAAAGTACTAAATACAGTACCTACATTAGGAGGGGTCAAATCTGCATTTCATGAAGCAAAACAGGAAAGCATTATAAATTATGAATCAGATTTCAACAGACAATCTATGATGAAAACTATAAAGAAATTAATGTCATTTTATATCACTAGCTTGAGAAAACATCAGTATAAACACAGGACTTAATGGAAAACAAACATTAACAGGAAAAAAAACGTTAACATTGTCTTTGGGCTGAAGTAACTATTTTGATGGTTTAGATCTACTTGACACCATGGGAATTATTATTTGAGGGCAAAAAAGAGTCATCTACTTTTCTCTGAACAGGTAACATTGGCATGATTATCCATCTCTAAAATATATACTGCAAATAATAAGTTAAATTTGGCTGGTATTTATCATTACAAAATCATAGCGTAGCATTCAGCTGATTGTAACTTTTTAAACTGGTTTGGCTGAGACTTTGATCTCATCTAAAAGTTTCAGGAAAGTCCAGAAACTAATTCAACTGGTTTTTCCCATGCCAATGAAAATTGTTCCAAATTTAACCAAGTTTTCAGTATTTCAAATCACACCAGCAACTTTATCTTCAGAGCAGAGAAGCTGAATTGAACATATTCCGCCTTCACACAGCTCCTGTATACATTTCCAAGAGCTGACATTTCTAACAAAATTGAAGCAGAGGAAGAGCAGACCTTTCCTTCAATCATTTGTCCTGGCCAGCAGGGACTGCAGTGACTGGGGTTATTCCCCTGAAAAGGGAAGACAACATCCTGTGCTCTGCAACCTCTATCACATCACAGCTGGCACACAGCTGAAACTAGAAGTGCAAGAAGCCTGAAATAAGAATGGTCTGAGGGGCACAAGATTTGTGACAAGGGGATGCAGCAGTGCAGACAAATTATGAAAAAACAGGAGCAAAGGAAGATGGACTCACCTAGATGGAAAGGAAACCTGATAGGAAGAGTAAGAGGAAGGCACGAGAAGGCAGTGCAGAGGACTATGTGAACATTGCTGATGATGTCTCCCGAGTGCAGCACCCCTGATTCTCACATTCCTTTGAGATCAGTGAACAACTGTGAAATACACTGGCAGGAGCCATTTCATTATCCTAGATTAGCTGGTCCACGGCAAGGGCAACAGCCAAAGGTTGTGACCAATTATCCCTTTATCTCTAGCATTAGAGATCGGAACTGTACAGTTAAAGGCCAAATTCCCTGAAACCATAGGCTCTATACAGGCTGTTGATGCAATAGATTAATATGGGGGGCTGATACAGAAGCCTTTAAAAAAACAAAAAGGCTACTTTAAAAGGCAGCTAACCAATATACACATATATCTATAAATGCACTATGTGAAAAATACTTTTAAAGACTATTACAGTTGCATAATATAGCACTGCAAAGAAAGGCTACAATTTGTCTATCAGCTAAACTATAAACAGCATGGAAAGAAGCACAGGAAACTGAAAGGAAAGTAGGAGGACAGTTTTTGCTCCTGCAAATGAATGACAGAAGGTTATTCAGGAATAACCATTTGGTCAGGCTAACACAAGTGAACAATATACACACTAATGGGGGATTTCTACTAAGGCTTATATTGCCTGCTAGTGAGTAAACACAGGCACCAGCACACAGGGATCCTACATCACAACCTAGAAGGAATACCTAAATAGAAATCACTAATATTCTTATCTTCTGTATAGTTAGTAGGTTGAGTACCTTCTAATAAATTGAGATCATAAGATGAATTATCAGGCTTGTGCAGGGCTGGATATGTGTTAAAGAGATTTGCAACAAAAGCCAAATTGAGCTTAGGGTTGCCTGCAACCACATCAGCTGGAGTTACAAACTGTCTGCAGCCCAATTTATCTGCCTGTTGGAGCATGTATTCAGCCCTCCTCAAGTCATTTTTATCCTGAAAAGAAAAACAAACAAAAATTAATTTACAGTTAAGTCTAGTACTAGATTTTACCAAATCTTCAGGTAGGGAAATCTTTAAAAGACCCACGTCAGTTCCTCCCTCATTCTACCAATGCCTGAGTTAGCTCTCACAGCCCATGACAATTCCCCTCTTTCTTCTACTGTCCTTTACTTCTGTGGCTGTCAGCACAGCATTCCTCATGAATCACAGCAACTGCAGCCAGAAGAGCAGTGATTATATTTCCATTTCCAGGCTGTTGATTCCCATATTGCATATTCTTCTACATGTGCCAAAGGTTCATCATCACTGCTTTAAACTGATATTCTCAAGCACAGTAATTACAGATGACAACCAAAACCCTCAGTAAGAGTTTGAATGCTTCACTTTCTTTTTTAATATTTTTGCCTCTTAATCACCGTAAGTTGGCAAATTGTGTGTTTTGTTCATTGGTCTTTATTATTAATAAACTGATCATATGAACTGTAGGAAATTACATGGAAAAAACTAACTTCCACTCTTTTTCATTCTCAAAAAAAAAAATCCCAAACAGGAGCAAACAAAGCAAACAAGGAGTTTAAGAGAACTAAAGCATATAAGCAAACAATCTTGCACGTGGGTTTCACAATTGTAACGAATAATGAGATTCTACCTTAGATTCTGATTGATATATAGGTATCTCAGGCACGCAGTTCAACTTTGGATCAAATGCACTCTCAGAATAATCCTTCCAACAAGCAGTATAAAGCAGCTTAGACAATTGTTTTCACATCCATGTCGGCTGGTTTTAGACCCTCTGTCCCTTTACAACTTATAGCTTGATGGATGCTGCACTTTCCTGCTGGTTATTGGATGGGCTCACATGTTATTTCTAAATACTATTTGGTTAAAGGAAGGATCACAAGGTTTGTCTAGTTTACTCTTTTTCCTTGTCTGAATTCCAGACAAGGAGAACTGAGCAGGATGTTGTAATATTCATGTTCGATGACCCAACTGAAAATCAACATACACTACTCCAAGTAAACCATAGCTCCAAACTTTAGACTGCAGGATGCATTATCCTGTTTTCTGCAGCACTTTACAACCTACTCAAGTTTTTGCCCATTTACGCTTTTCTAGCACTGAGGAATCTGGCTGAGTTTTTGCACACCTTAGGGAACAAAAGGGGATTCAGGGACAACCTGGTAACCAGAATGTTGGATACATATACAGAGGTCTCAGATAATTTCAGTCTATTTTTACATTTCTGGATACTTACATGAAATCCTGTAAAGTCAATTTTAATGGGCAATTGATCAAGGTCATCTCCTTTGGGTGCAATCTGATTTAACAGATGGTAGTATGCTCTCGAATCCTAAAAGAAGCAGCGTAATATTTAAAAAAAAAAAAAAGAAGCAGCAAGTATGTAGCCTTTCCTAGACATTTATTGCTCTAATAGTCCAATCCAAAAGCCATAGGAGGCAAAAATACAGCACCCTAATTTCAGTGAATATGGATGAGGTCATACAGCCATTTTACTACCCTGCTTCACATAGAACTTACTCAGCCAGATTGCAGAGAAAAGGAATGTCTCCTAATTATTCTTGACAATGCTAGTTAAAAGTACTCAGCAGAATATTAACTAGACTGTTGTAATTAAGACATTCAGGGCAAATTTATGTGGTTACCCACAAAAAGGATCAATTTTGCAGTAAGAAACTACAAGAAAAAATAAACCCGTACTAGTTCTAAAAGTATTTAATACTTTTCTTAAACACCATATAATATTTTTACCATAGTAGCAGTTTTCATATAAAACCCTAGTTACAGTCTGCTTCAATAACAGCCTTCTAGGTAACATTTGAAAAGATGTAACTTGCAACTAATTGACGTTGTTTTCTCTAATGAAAGGAGGTCTAACCACCTGAGGGAATCTTCCTCCTTTGCTTTTAATTTTAAAAAGTTGCTGCGTTCTCTCATCATCTGGGCTACTAGAATGCTCTGCATGCCTTATGCAGAATGACTGAAGACAGAATTATGCAGCTCTGCCACCTGCCCCAAGGAACCTTTCAGCCCCTGTGTCAGTCAGCTGACACACCAGCAAAGCAGTGACTGGGAGTTATTAGGCAGCTAATAAGGTGGTGCAAATTGTCCTAAACAACTCTAACAGCCATCTTACAACATTAAAACTTCCCTGGATATAAGCTTATTGGAAATGTTCACTTTGCACTGTGATGTGATAATACATGGGATGAGCAACTAAATAGGATAGAAGAGATCAAAATAATGCTCTTTCAGTGTTGAAAAACACAGGATGAACCTACAGCCGAGAAAGCAGATTACTATTATCTCTAAATTCTTCTGATCTAATTTTTTTCTATGCACAGTGTGTTTTAATACCATTATGTTTGATTATGAGAGCAAGTAACTACATACCTTAATGTCTTGGCTGAAGTTGCTGATTTTCTGCCACCCTGCATTGGCCAGATGGTAATTCACCCAGCGTAGCAAGAGGTCTTCTGGGGAAAGCTTCATTAATTGATCCAGCTCTTCCCCTTCATTCAGCAAGGCAATAAGAGCTAAAATCAAGTTTGAAAGAAAGGTGAAATCATTGCTATTGTGGTCTGAGATAATTCCAAGTGGCTGACATTGCTATACCTGGCATTACTCTTACCTTCATTTCTGGAGATCTCAATATCAGCAAAAAGACCAACTTTAATGATCTGCCACAAGAGTCCTAATACCAAGTGTGGTTTTCCTTCTTGCAAATCTTGTGATCCAATATTGACAACCGTACAGCCAATGGCAGATGCTGAGTTCAGAGCCAGGTTTAGGTTTTCCTATTTGGAATATCATCATTTAACAAATTTGTGAGATTGTATTTTTTAGTAAATTTCTCCATATTAAACTTCAGAAGAAATAATGCGTTAGTTCAGTGGCTTCCAATGCAAAACTGCACTCTGGAAGTTTTTTGTGAACTACCTTGCATCTTACCAAAATTTAATGGAAAACATTATTGACAGCGTTTAGTACGGACCCACCAAAAAATTGTGGGCCACCTTCTGCAGCTTGGATTACTGAGGAATACTCTAATCAAAATACTTTTTGCAATTCGTAAGTATCAGTTACACAAATTAAACAATACTGCTAAAAATATCAGAGGCTTGATCCTGAAAAACGTGTTCATACGGAATTCCTGCACGGAGTCCTGTGAAGGATACTACTGACATCACTGTCATCCCATCTTGAATCTTACACATTTATATAAGCAATAGTTAAACTGTAATTGAATGAGAAGCATAAGGAAATCATGGCAATTCAAAACCCTGACACTCAAAGTAAACCTAGTGATTGTCAAAGATATTGACAAAGATTCCAAGAAAAAATAGCTGGCAGCTATCATAAATGTTACTATTTTCTTGTGTCACATTTTAACTATCTACTGAGACAACATAAACACATGCAGCATCATCTTTGCTGACAGATCTTCTTTAAATAAGTAGAGATTACAAAACCCACTTGGAAGATTTAGAACATAGTGTGGTTTAACTTTTCGTATTTTAACATCACAGCCTGAAATAAAACGTCTGCCATTTAACTGAGGTTTTTAATCAGCAGTTTTTTCTCATTGGGCCAGTAACTTATGGATCTATTTCCATTTCCAGACCTGTTTTCTTAAACCCAAACTAAGGTCTTAAAAACTGTTTCTGTCAAACTTTTTCATGACTTCATACACAATTAAAAATATATCTCATCTTCTGTCCCAGTTGCTCTCCTGTATTGAAAGTGCATCATCCTTCCATAGAGTATACAGCCATGCAGACACTTTCTGCATTGCTAAAATACAACCTGACCACCCACTCAGAAGACTAAAATTATTTTCTTCAGGTACCCAGTAAAGCAAAACAAAAATAACTAATAGGGAAAG
>NW_008236622.1:2940448-2960519 GCF_000691975.1 Corvus brachyrhynchos
AAAGAATTAGGGAAAGCATGAAAAATCAAGTTTTTCTGTAAATCATCTAAGAAATAGGAGAATGCAGCAGAGTTTATTAGAAAATACAATCTCATGCTTTGGGATGTTTTTATTACATACAATTTTAAAAAATTTTTTTCTCCACCAGGAGAACTGTCATTAAAACAGAAAAATATTTTTCTTTTTCATTTGTGGCAAGTTCCTATCCATGCAGTACTTACAGAAATAGTGAAAGGAGTGAGTTTTTTCTTATTAATAGCCCTTTCATCAATTGTATCTGGTTGTGAAAAGTTGATCATTTTGCTAAGGAAGGAAAGTCAAGAGTTTATTCAAACTTCAATTTCTCAGAAAATACATTATTTGACTAAAGTACTAACACTTTAAAACTAGACGTAAATATTTCTGACAAGATTAAAAAAAACCCAACCATCCTCTAACTCTCTTCTCCCCCATTAAATAATTGCACATTCATTCAGAATGCCCCAGATAATATGTTGCATTTGGCTTTTATAATTAATAGATCATATCTGTAACTGTCAAAAAAAGTTCCTGACAAGATTAGAACTGTAAACCAAAGTAATTTAAATGGTCTCTACTGAAAAACTTTGTAGTATAATCAGTGTATTTGTGCACTGCATTTCTGCAGTACCTCATACCACATGGATCTCAATTCACATCATTACTAATATGCTAATCCCTTGTTACCATGGTGTGTAAGTACTATTAATCTACCTATAACTAACTAGAAAGTTACAGCAGACTAAAGTTAAGGGACCTACTATATGCTCTCTGTTTTGCCATGGCTTTAATTCAGAATTCTGTTCCTTCTATCCCATGATTTAGTGACTATAATTAATAACTTTAAAAAATATTTTAAGTAGTCAAGTTTTCTAATTATTTCAACTAATGAATTTATGAACTGTTTAACTATCTCCTTTATAAACAGCCTGCACATATCTAGCACGTATAAACATGGGTCTGAAGTGGAAAACTGCTTCTATAACATATGCACAGAGTCACATAAAAAATTTGCTAAAAATCACATTTCTATGGGCAAACAGATTTTCCCCATCTTACCCTCTGATTGAAATATTAAGAGTGGAGTCTTGATGTTAAAGCCTGTCTAAAGTTTTCCAATTCATGTCACTGTGATCAGCATTTAACTGTTGAGATTAATTTCTTTTCTTTCTCACACCCTTGGACTCACCAAAGAAGGATGCCATCTGCAAGGGATTTAAAAAGACTGGCATCTGATGGGTTCATGGGTAGGAGGTGCTTACAGTCTGGGTCATCTTGTAGAGCTTTATTTATCCAATTAACAAAAGCAACTTTTTCTTCCTCTGAAAAGAAAGCATTAAAATAATAGTTTAACATTTCCATGAACACAGACTACTAACAGCATACTTGAGTCAAAAAGGTTCATCTGCAACAAAAGCCCTTAGTTTCACACGGCTCAGTTATTAAAAAAATCAGACCAATGGGAAAGAACACAAAAAATGGTAAGTACAGATTGAGTTTCTCCCACTGCACCATCTAAGTATCTGGTGATTTTCTGAAGGATAACATAAAAATCATGGGAACATCATAGGGAAGGTATCCTCATGGCTGACTTCAAATTCAGTTTCTCAGCAATTACAAAGAAGAGGGAAAAATTTCTCCTCTGAAATATGCAATATCTCAATCCATGCACTGATGGTTTAAAACGCAGCGTTTCATACAGCCTCCTATTGGACTTCAGAGACTGGCAGACTTTTCAGACTGATCTTGACTGCTGAACTGTCTTTAGCTTTGAGAGACTTAAAAAGTTTAATATCTCAGTTTTAAATTCTCTTTCATATTCAGTGCAGAGTTTATTACTATGTATCTAAGAAAGCTTATTTGGATAACAGTCAATCAAGTCTCAGTATCCAAATTCCCAAAAAGCAGAGGTAGTATTCACCTCACCTCAAGAAGCAGCTGACTCATTACACTTCTTTCACTGTCAGTGGGAAACAATGTGAAATTCTAGAGTACACTTCACCTCATCATAAACGAGATGTTTGGTGAGGCCAGGCCAGGTGAATTGTGCTCTAGTGGGGCTCATTTCTCTCCACCGAAAATAAAACAGCATCTAAAGAATTACCTCTGATGCCCCACAGGCATCCTCTGAGATGGAGCATATGCCCTGCTTTGAGGACGTATCAGGTATAGCTGGTGCTAGAATCCTACGGAAAGAGAGGATATTGCCACCTTTGGCTAATCAAAGTGAATCTTCCTCATATATAGAATCTTAACACAATCTGGAACCACACAGATTCCAGACTTAAGTCAATCAAAAAAGTTGCAATATTGCTGATTGCAATATGATCCTAGAAGGTGGTTCACACTCTCACCAGGAGCTGCAATGCAATTAGGCACAATTACCAACTTAAATTCCATGCAGCATGGGGAGGTAGAAAGAAACAGATCAAATATTAAAAGCAGCTTCTTCAGTGTGAGAGAGTCTACGCAAAAACCATGTAGGAGTGAACAATTACACAATGGCAGAGACAGCTGAGGAGACCAGTCCATCCAGAAAGAATATGTGGTGGTTTGTTAGTGGGTTTTTAGTTCATGTTAGTTAACACTGTGGAAATGAAAATAAGGATTCATTTTTTATCTGAATATAGGCATAAGAGCCCATTAGCATGGAATAAAGGCAAAAACTTGACTAGCATTACTAGAAGTATGCCAAAGGGGCCATTTTTCCCCCTTACAAGCTTTCAGCACTTGTTTTCCTCTTCTGCTCTAACACAGATGCCTAACTTGCCTCCAAGTGCAGCATGAAACTAGAAACAACTGAACAGAGTTAATAAACTATCACCTACACTTACCTTGTCCACCTCCAGCTGCTTTTGCTGTGTTAGTTTGCTTTCAGCACCAACATTTTCCAGTTAGGCTCTGTTTTCTCTGTAGTGCAAATTTAAAGAGTCTTCCTCCTTGCAAAATTTGCCTATGTTTAACTATTTCTTACCTGAATAAGAGTGCTGTGTCCCCTCACTAGATATTGCCGATGTTCCTCCAATTGCTGTGATTCCTTGCTTTTTGTTTATTGATTTTCTGAAAGATTTGCTAACATCTTTGCTTTTCAATTCCTGAATTATCTGAAATTAGAAAAATGTAGAGCATTTTGTGATTGATTGTACCTTCAAATAACTGTTAATTCATAGAAGTATTCCAGACTCAATAGTTAACCTGACTTTCTTTGATATTCACATTGACTTCTGTTCAAAAAAAACCCCAACTGTTTGGATATCTATATCTATACTGGATATCTAACATATTATTTCTCAGTGAACACCTGTATTAAGCCATGCTATCCAAAAAAAGGACATACAAATATCTACCCAATTTTTTCACAGATATTTTGGTAAACTGAAGAACACAACTAAAGATACACACATTTTTGATGATGATAGTATATTTTTCCCACTTATTACCCCACATGCTTTGCAGTAGAAGGTTATGACATGACAGTTAAACATGCCCTTCCTTTATCAAGCTAATACCATTTTTCACCTACCTCTAATGTAAACCACATGGGATATATTGATATGTCCTAGCTCTGCCCAGATACTGCAGGGGTGTCAGACTGACAATGAAGTATAAGTAACAGACACAATTAATATCTGGAAGCAAGTATTTGAATGTTTAGAATTTCAGAAAGAAAGATCAATAACTAATCAACAAACAACCTACTGCAATTAGCAGCAGTACTCTAACTTCAAAGCAAAACATAATCATCCCCAAACACCCACAAACCAACAGCCTGGTAAGTTTTTATTTATTTTAAAATGCACCACTGAGTGATTCTCATTTAGAAAAGTCTAAAACTTTGAAATCTGTTCACTGAAAGGGAAAACTTGTACCTCACTCCCAGTAATAAACAGCCTTTAGTATAGAGATTAAGCATAGTGATAGACTAATGTTTGCACTACTAAGAGCATTCAGAGACTGGTGACTAATTGTCTGTTCTTTTGTCAGAGCAAGGGCTGGCCCAACAGTTCCTACAATATGTAGTCCTTCCCCTCGCCTTGGAGGAAACAGAAAACAAGACTGATTGCAACTACTGTTCTTTCACATGCTGCTCAAATCAGAATTGTTAAATTAAACAGGAGTGTGAAAGACAAAAATTAGAAAATAACTATATAGGATATTCTAAGTTGTCAGAGAAAACTCAAAATAATAGTTATATATAAAAATAGCTGTACCACTTAATTCAGTTTTCTATCCTAATTCTCAGCAGATATCAGACAGTAGATAAACATCCAAAGGGAATGTCTTACAGAGACAAATTCTTCAAAGTTGATTCTCCCATCCTTGTTGCTATCTGTCACTAAAATGATTTTTTCTACAATCTCCCGGACTTTGTATCCAGGCAAAGGCAGACTTGCTTCTTTAAAGAGGTCTTGAAGCTCATAATCACTGACATACCCACTGTTGTCAATATCTGTAGAATGAAAACACAAGTTGTTATACTTAAGTAAACTTATGCATACTCATTTACTATAGTATGGTAACTGTTAAGAATAAATGAAGTGTGATAAATGCAGTTCTCGGAGATTAGTATTTCTTTCTCTGATATAGGTAAGTAAGTATGAAGGAATGCTTGTGGATTAGAGGCACAACTGTCTAGGACTTGTGCCAGCTTGTTACATGCTTTCTCAGGAACTATCTTATGATCCCTTAGCACAGATATAACAATATAGCAAATTTGCAAATAGTGAAGTTTTTTTTAGGACTACCAACAAAATTATCTATAAACCTTCAAGTCAAAGGGAGATCAATTAATATATGCTTACTGCCAATATTAAACCATTTGCAATCAGTAAGCTCAAATCTGATGCATGTTGTTATTAGAAGAGCACTTCCACAAGAAAAACTACTTACACAAGAACTCTGCCTGACTACATTTTATTTCTTATCCCAGTATCTGATAGATATTTTCTGTTCTTCAAAACTTTTGATGTGGTCAGGCTTGCTTGTGAAGAGTAAGTCTGGGATGATCTGTATCTGTTTATTAAAGGTGACCTTCCTTAATCTTTTAACTGGCTCTGTTGGGAGCAATTTGAGCTGCCACCTCCACTTACACTCGGCTCCCAAGAGCATGGCAGGAACGTTCATATACAGCAAAGTACCAAAATGCTTTTTTTCAACAAAAGGTTTGAAACTGTGGAAAGAAATTAATGGCTGTATCATATAAAAATAAATTGAGTATAATTTGAATTATTCATGATGAATAATGCAGCAGCACAGAAACAATCAAAAATACCCTTTGTACTTTCACCTTTGGCCAATCTCTTTGCAGAAAGCTGTCTTGAATTCATCCTAGTATAATAAACAATCATTTTACACACCCATGTTTTTATCCAAAGTAACACGTAAATGAATCAACCACCTTACCTGTTCCTATTTTTTTAAATCTATGCATATTTCCACATACATGGTTATATATATATTTATACAAGCAGAATTTGAGAATGTGGTTACCTGTCCCTTGGCTACATAATGGAGAGAAGTACTTTTAAAAGCAGAAAAGCTGTAGTTCATACACAATATAGACAAAGTCCAATCAGATACAAGAAATCATATCCTGCCTAAGTAAGACTGGATATAACGCCCATTGTTTTATATATTTAATGCTAATATTTTCCATGTTTGACAACAATTTTCAGTGACTTTCACAATCATATTAAAGCTCCTGAAAAATACTAGTTACTAGTATTTTCCCAGTTCTATGAATGATACACTTGTAAGAAATTTAAGAGAACACCACAATGAGTCAGAAACAGAAGATGATGTGGCCACTTTTCTGACTTGTGAAGGTGCTCCCACCTTTGGGGGTTTTTTTTTTCATTTACTAGTTAAAAACATGTCCTCATACTGTGTCTAGTATCAGAACTCAGCCAATAATACCAGAGTGGATGAATGCCTCTCATTACGGAAGGGCAAGCAGAGAAACATGCTTTCATCTCAATCCATAATTAATTGCTATACAGCAATTTTCTTGTAGTCCATACTACACTATGTAGCTTCTGTACAGCTTCATAAGGCAGCCACATTTCACTGCTGACAAAAGGCTAAAAACACAGGGTAAAAAAAAATCATTTTGTGTTTTTGATACTACCAGAACTTCCCAAATCAAAACACAAACTTTTTATTTGCATATGTATTAATCCATCCACTGGCTTGCAGACATGTAAAACCACACATAATAACAGGGATGGTCTAACCAGCAGAGGACATGTTCATGAGCTCACTCAGATTACCAGCTATTTTATTTCTCTAGGTTCATCTTTCACCGAGGGTAAGTTTCCATGATGACAAGCTGAGAGTTAAATACATGCCTTCTCTCAGTTTACCAATGTAGCTGCAAGCAATTTATCCATAAAGAGATTAGAAATGTAAAAATAAAAAAAATTATAAAATCTAATGATGCTTAATTTTTATGTTTTACAGAAAGCATAAGGAAAAAAATGCTTTTCAGTGAGTAGGAGCAGTACAGACAATGCTTAAAGCAGAAATATGAAAATATGCAGGCAGGAAATGGAGAAAAAGAAGGAATACAGATGGTGAAAACCAAACGTATAGAAAAGCTGTCAGACAACACCAGTGAGTGTTTACCTATGCTAACATCTCTCAGTAAACTGATACATGTATACAGCACTCTTCTCCTTGACCTGTTATGCCAGCACCTGCAGGACATAAACTACTTGAGCTATAGATGTCCTGATGATTGTTTAATAGCAACTCATTAATTATCTTACATGGATGTATCTTACTCCCTTTTAGAATTTCTACTCTTTGTTTGGTCTTAACAACATCCTGAGTCAATGGGTTCATTGTTCCATTATTTATAGTGAAGAAAAGTGGCTTCTTTTTCTTTTAATCTTTCTGACTCTCTACTGGGCATCACGTGGTATCTGTATTGGCAGAACCTCAATAACTGCCTCTTCACTTCTCCATACTCCTCATGGTCTTAAAAATCTCTAGCATACAGCTTCCCAATAGCTTCTTTACCAAGTAAAGACTCCTAATATTTAAGACTTCTTGCCTAAAATGACCCTGTTCCCCCCATTATGACTGATTACAAACATGTTTGTTTCATTTCCTGAGCTGCACATTTACGTATCACCCCTCAGAACTGCAGCGAATAAGAAATAAAGCAGACATGAACATTCACAACAGCAGTGCAATCTGGAAAAAAGGGTTAGTTGCTATATAATTTCTTACACTTTCTCTGTGCTCTGATTAATCTGTAAACATCCTGTCAAGCACACAAAACTGTACAGTTATTTATTAACATCAGCTAGATGCAAAAGATCAAAAAATCTCCAAGTTTAGTTTACTTAAAACAAAATCTTATTCAATAAATTAAAAGAGACATTATTAGTTCACCAAAGCATGAAAGTAAAGCAAAAACCAAGTAATCTAACATGAACATATATAACACCTGAAGCTTAATCAAACTTTTTTCAGAATTAAGGAGTTCAAAACACTGGATTTTGAGACCCATGATGTAACATATACAATAACACAAATAATGCAACCAACCCTGCAAGAAAATTTATCTGTTTTCAGGGCTGAAGTTGAAAGAAATTAATACACATAGTTTCCAGTGAAAGTAAGGGGCTCTATGCAAATGTCTTTTTACATTTTTTTTTAGATATTACTGGCAATACAGAGGGAAAACACAGCCCTATCAAAACCAAGTGATCCATAAAGATTTCTTCCACAAATCCTAAACAGTTTTGCAGTGTTAATGGCATCCTTATGATTCCCTTATTTAAAGCATACCTATTTTGCCAAATGCTTCTCGTAGCTCCTCAAGCTCTTCCCGAGATATAGTAGTTATGTTGTTTTCCATCTTCAGACAGCAGAAGTGTTGTCCTCAATTGCTTATACCTAATAATAATAAACAGGTAAGATATTATACATATTAGTTACTGATCTATTCAACACAAGGTACCAGACCTGAATGACATGTCCGGGCCTGGCACACTTAAAACATTACAAACAACATTTTAAAGTACATCAAATACCTAGCAATTCTTTTCACTGTAATAGTGAGTGAAAATTCACAATAGCAGCACCCGTTTACATACATTTGATATTTTCATTTGCATACAATAAGCACTGGCCAGCAACCTACCTCCATTGCTTAAGTGGTTTTCAAGCATTAAAATCTCCTCAGACTTCAACAAACAATTTTTGGAAACATTAATTTCTAAGTGAGATACAGTATCATTGCCAAGAAGTGGTTAGTGCTGGGATCTAGTCCTGCAAAGCACTGAGCACTCCAACATTTACACAACATAAACCTCAGTGGGACATTTCCAAGTACCTTCCCACAATCTGTGGGTGAACACTGAGGAGCCTTTCCAGAGCTGCTGCAGGAGGAACCATCTCCTGAACCTTACCACTCTTCTGATACCCTGTTGTGTCCTAACACTGTCAAAGAGCTGAATGAAGGCTTTTACTGAGCAAAGATTGGAGTCTCAGTGAGAATCTTTCTCTCCTGACCTCCTTAAAAAAGCAAAACAAAACTGAAGGCATCTTCACAAGGGTTGATAAGCTCCCATGAAAGATCTTTGCCCATTTCCTCTTATCAAAGCTTTACTACAACAGGATGATTCAGATTTATTGGGAGTAATTGCAGCTTTGTAAAGAAGTCACACACAGTTGTCTCAACACACAAGTTTATATTTGTATTTGCCATTTTGCACTGTGCAGTGCCACTGGCACACACAAGACAAGGCCAGGGCAGCACCACCTATCTGCACTAAGCTCTGAGCAGCACCTGGCTGGAGAAAGAGCACAGTGTGCTACAGGTGGGGCTGTGCCTACCCTAAACATCCAAGTTTCATCTTTGCTTTTACTTTATAAGCCAAAAGTGGCAAAAATACACCTCACATAAATATTTTCATCAAAGTTACTCTAAACTTGCCAAAGTTTTCCTTCTGGTTTAGTGCCTTTGCTTTAGAGAAAGAAAAAATATATTCTTGGAATGACCAAGTTCACAATAAATATATTCAGATCTGCTATATGCAGCTGCTTCTTCCCCAAAAACCAAGCCTACCAACAGAACAGGACTGTTACCCATGGGACAAGACCCTAGAAGAGGAAACCTGATTTCAACAATTGGTTTTACCATTAATCATTCTGGATGCCCTTAGGAAAGACTGTACCTTTGTTTCCCACCTTCTGTGGAAAACTTTTCTTCCCTGATGCTATATAAACAGAGTTCTTAAACAACAGTGGGTTATTTTAAATAGATCTTGTCTACTTTACTTGGGTTAGTATTTTCTGTGTCTTCACTGGGACTGTTCCTGTGGGTCACACAGGATGTGGCCTTGAGTGTGGGTGGCAAGTTAAGTCTTTTTCCTTCATGTCACTAGATCTTATTTAAGTACTAAAATCCTTCTTACCCATTTTGCTAAGCTTACTAACAGCATGTAGCAGTCTTCATACTCAAAACAAAAAAAAAATTAAAATATATATTCAGAAAAAAATAACCCTTCACACAGACATTTCTGGAAGTGCAAGTACCTTCACTGGGAACCTGATGTGGCAATTAAAGAAATAATGAACTGTGGAAAAATTGGTGAAAAAAAATAAAACATTTAAATGCAAATTACTAAGGAAATTTAAAGTACTCCAAATCGGGGAAAAAAAAAAAAAAAAATCAAACAGATGACACTCCTCTGAAATGGCATGACAGAGCATAAGTGAAATATTTAGCTAAGCAAGTATAAGACAACAGCATTTTTGCTGGCACCATTAGTGTTTTTAACTATTTACCATTATCGTGACTCAGATCTCACCAATTTCTGCAAAGTTGCATGCAATTAGTTTCACTCCTGCCCTTTTATGATTATTAATTTAGATTTGCCATCATATTCTATTTCATAAAATAGCAGTCTTTGATTTCCAAAGACGTTGATTATTTCAGTTACACAGTAGAAACATCTGTTCTTGAATGAAGCAGATAAATAAAGCTAATAACCGCTCTAAAGAGACAGCCTTAAATAGCCTATGATATCATTACAGGGTAAATTATCTGGTCAATTAAATGGCAAAAGTGCTGCAATCATGGTTCGGGCATTCAGGAGAGACAGTTTGAACAGAGACAACACCTTAACTAGTCAGACATTTCAGTAGGGAAACAGGGACCTTCTGTCCAAGCTAATAAATACCTTGCACACCCAAGCTCATCACCACCCAAGATGACTCAGTGCACAGGCAATTCTGACAAGATTTAGCCTCCTTTTTTACCTATGTCTTAGAACTATGACTACCTGTTGAAAGGTATATTCATTTACAGAGAACATTTCTCTGTACTCTGAGGGCATTCATATGACACTTCGATTTTCTGTAGTCTATGCCTACATTAAACCATTTCCCGCTGCTCCAGGACAGGGAAGGTACAAACACTGTTTAATGCTGATGAAGTGCCCTTGATCCTCTTTAGTCCTTGAAAATATGCTTAATGTGAACTGACAGTATTTATGTAGTCCCAGCCTGCTTTCTATGCCTGGAAGGCTTTTTCAATCTAAAGACAATTCACAGGCGTCTCCTGGAAATCATCCACATCCAACATAAGACAGATACAAATTACTGTTGGTACGATTGTGGTATTTCTTTGTGTGCAGAGGAGTATCTGTGGCTGAACAACCACAAAAGATGAAGTGAGTAGGTCAAAGAGCAGTTCTCATCACATTTTTGACCTGTTATCAAAGCTGTCAGAAAAAACAGAGCAGTTAATTGGCAATCAGGCCCAATAGTTGTCTCCATCCATGCAGGCAAGTGGCAATTTCTTTTCCAGCTCTTCATTTCAAATTCTATTTGCCTCATTTCCACATGCAGCTGCTACAGCAGTGACAATGGAGTTTAGAATGCTGACTCGAGAGCTTATTTTCTTTTGTTGCTGTTCTTTTTGTCTGGTATCAGGGACACACCTCCTCTCTCCCTGCTGCAAATACTGCCTATTGCTGCATCATTCTTAAAGCTGTTGTGTCTAATGATAGCCAAAGAGCATCATTTGCATATACAGGTTGTGCTTTTATGTCAACAACCAGCTGGTTATTACTATGTATTATCTATAATTACAAACATGAAAATTCTCCTTCTCTTATTTGGCTTTGAATCAAAGCTGCTATCGATTCTAATGGAAAAAAAGTTCCCCCAAAATACAGTTTAACCTGAGGTATTCCTGGGTTAGTTATCCAGGACTCCTTAAGTCGATGTGATGAGAACAGGGTAGCTTTCAAGCACTATCAGTGTCTTTTAATCTCTCACCAGAAAAAACTAGGAGTTCCATCCAGTCTTAGTGAGAAAATAATGCATTATAAGGTATAAGACACACAAAAGGAACTCTAAAACAAGAATATGCATTGCATATTCCCTTTAGTCAGTAAGGAAAGAAGAGGAAAGGCTAATTAAAAACTGCTGAAAATATTTGCATACAATAAAGATTTGAGCACTGGAACTAACATACAGAATGTTATCTTGATATGAACACACACAGAGAGATTTCTGATGTTTTCCAAGAAGATAGAACTACCCAAGTTTGTTTGTTCCGTTTATTTCTTAATTTTCCCTCCCCAGCTCAGCTTAGACTGAAAGAACTTTTTACTTACAGGACAAGATTATTCTTGTCCTTCAAATATAAAGATGATTAGGGGCCAACTGAATCGATCCTTTAACACTGTGAAAGGACAAATTGTTTAGGTGTTGCACTGGTGGTCTGTAATAAAAGAGCAGTGGAGGTTACTTTAACTTACTGAAGTTTTTATCTTATTGTGGTAAGTCTCAATCTTTATGACAAAATGAATAATCATTAGAGTTCAGTGACTTTATAATTTTATTATTATTGTTTGCCCTTATATAGGATACAGAAAGATAGCTTTTCTTTCCCATATCAGTGATAAGGCTGCAGGAGACATTATTAGGAAAGAAATGCACTGTATGTTATCCAAAGTGAAAGAGGCCTTGATTGTGGAACAGTCACGGAATCACAGAATGCCAGGTTGGGAGGCACCTCAAGGATCAGCCAGTCCAACCTCTCTTGGCAAAAGCACTCTCTAGACAAGATGGTCCAGCAGTCTGCCCAGCCAAATCTTAGAAGTGTCCAATGTTGGGGAACCCACCACTACCCTGGGGAGATTATTCCAATGACTGACAGTTCTCTTTCTGAAAAATTGTCTTCTTATGACCAATTAGAATGTCCCCAGGAGCAACTTGCAGATATTGCCCCTCCTCTTTTCCATGCAACTTCTTGTAAAAGGGAGTAACCCCCCTTTAAATACTGGAACATGGTGATAAGGTCTCCCATAAACCTTCTTTTCTCAGGGCTGAGCAAACCCAGTTCTCTCGGTCTTTCCTCCTATGGCAGCTTCCTGATCATCTTTGTGGCCCTTTTCTGGACCATCTCCAGCCTGTCCACATTTCTTTGTGGCAGGAATCAAAACTGGACGCAGTATCCCAGGTGTGGCCAGCCATCTAATTAGTTCAGAAAGAACTAATCTAATACACCTGTAAAATGATGAGCACTGGGTTTTATAAAGAAAAAAGATAAAAAAATAGATCCACTCCAAATGCAGCAGAGGATGCTTGTTGATCTTAAAAATGGGAGAGCACCAAAAGGTCAAAGTAATTTGCTACATACTTATATATACCTGTGTGTATATATATAAAGATACTGCAAACATGCAGCTAATTTTTGATAGAAGAGACGGGGTATAATTATGGTATTGGTTACAGTTATTAGCAGAGTAGCACGAAGAGCAAAGTTCTTGCAATATCATACAGACAAGCTGAAGCTTCACAACCTGGAACACTCAGACAATGTTTCTCAGCCTGGGCTTATAAACATGACTGGATATATTTATGATGATTGAAAGTATTTAATTACTAGAAGTTAGAGGATAACAATGAAGAAATATTATATAAACCAATAATTCATGGAATTTTCCTCAGTCTTTTACGAATGGCATTACATAGTGAACAAGGTACAACTTAAGAGGGAAAACCAGTATTTTTAACTCCGTCCAAAACTGTATGCACTTACCTCTGCTAAAGGAAGGCTAGCAAACCAGCCGCAGTGGCCATGAAATATGTATCTCATGGAAGGACTAGATGTACACTGAAATTAATTACTCACTCCATAGGAATTTATTCGACATAGTACAGTAACTCTGGTGAAAAACAGAATCAACATTTCCATTATGCCTTTAAGATAAACCTGGATGACTTATGAATAAACAGTAAAACAAGCTCAGATATCTAACTGCTAGACTGATCATGGGCCTGGTCAGAGTTCACTTACTATGCTGTAAGTACAAAACAATTTCATGAGGCTCAAGTCAGGAATGAGAGCAACTCTCTTATAAGGCAGATAAAAGCTTATTTCAGAAAGATACCTTTTCATACAAACACAATGCCTCCAGCTTCCTTTGGCTGCTAAGTGTACAGAATAGCCATGCAAATTTATCAACAGTATCAGTTTCACGCAGTTTCCTTTGCATGCATCATTCAAGAGGATCTCAAACTGCCTGTGCTTTGTATTGGTGCATTCAGCACTCCAAATAAGATATATCAACAGAAACCTTACCTATGCCTACACCACTTGTAGGGAAGTAATTTTGAAAAAAGGATATTGCATGCTGGAAGCATCTTTCATGAAGCGTTCTGCAAACCTAACCTATTTACAGTCTAGCTACACCAACATTTTGGGCTGAATTTGCCCAAATGGATTATCTCAGATCACGTGACCCATTTTGCTTTGGTTAATTACCTGTTTTTCTAAGAGTTTTACAGGTTTCACCTGCTTCCAACACAGAGCTGTGAGTATTGCCATCAAGAGCAAATCTGAAATAGTGACTTTATCTGTGAAACCGGGACACTGAGCTGACATAAGTCAGTAGCACCAGCCCTCCAGAGCTGTGCACACAAGTTACTACATTCTAATTATATTTTCTGATATTTATAAATACTGTCATTCCTAATACTAGTTCTGGTTAGGTCACTTTTGCAAGTTACAGAACAGCAAAGGAGTTAAATCTGTGTATTTCTGTAATACAGTGTGTCCAGGGCTCCCTACCTGACAGCAAACCAGTTCCAGGCAAATATATAAACAAAGCTGCTTCCATGCAACAAGAAGCTTTTCTTTAGGACTTGAAAATACCAGGCAACTCAGTATTAGAAAAACAGAAACAAGATTTTTCTTACAGATCTCTTGATAAGACACAATACTTCTGTTTTTCAGAACACAAGATCAGATTGTCTACAAAAACAATGTACCCCTTAATCTGAAGCAAAATCATCCTACTTTTGAGATGAGATTTATGTTTTATGTGATAAAAATGTCAAAATTCAGTATCTTGACAATCTTCATATTTTATGTAATTTAAATACATTACCTTTCCAATAAATTATGGAGTACAGAATCAAAGTATACAATACAAAATAATAAATGTGTGCCATAATACTACAACAAATTAAGGGACACAAAATTAAAGTTTCCCTACTGACTTTTTAACATGGTTAGATTCAAAAAACTCTGACCCAAAGTAAAAGTTGGATACAGTGAATCTGCTAAAGTGGCACTTGCTCTCACTTTTATTATGAACAGCCCTTACCTTGGTGAAAGTTGGATAACAGCATGTACATGGTATCTGAATTATGTCAAGAGAAGTATAGACACAAGGAAAATGGAAGCATAGTAAGAACTTGAATAGACTCAAGCCATAAATCTTAATTACCTTTTATGCTATCTCAACATCTTTCATGGTTTCCATTCCTCAACACAAATATTTAATCAAGAACACAAAAGGCATAAGAACTTCATTTTTAACATAAACATACCAACTATCCACTAATAAGACTGTTTCCACTAAAAAGTGTTTTCTGAATTCATTGCGAATAAAAGTAGCTTATGAAATAGAATAAACAAGAATAGAGTTACTACATTCTACAGTAGAAAAGGATGGTCCTGTTATGTCTTTTTAAAGATGTTTGAGCCTATGACTTGGTAGGCAAACAGCTTGGAGACACAAGTGTAAATGCCTGGATGACATCAGAAGCTCGGAAGATGTGCCACCAACCTAAAGCAGTTCAGCTCTGGAACATCCTATCAAGCCTTACAGTTGGCCTAAAGGAGATTAGTTACTTAGGCTTTCAGGTACAGGACATCTTCCTTATTACCACAGCAAAGGTACCATGGCTATTAAGAACAAGTTTTTCAGTTGTATTCCAACAGCTTCAACTGGAGCCAGCTGGACTTTCAGCATCTCTAGTAATCATGCCATAAATAAAGTAATGAAAACTTTAGAAACAAATAACTTAAGTGTAATGCAACTGCAATCTCCTTCCAAGAGAGACAGAGGCAGTTCTTGTTTGGGGCTGCTATGGAAATACAAGTGTTAGTGTAAACACTCAAAGTCTCAGTTCCATAGCCCATTACACAGAAAGTCACAGACATACTAATATTTTGATTTTTCCAATAAAAGTCTCGCATCCAGCAATAAAATTTACATGGTATTAATGACACACAACTGCAACACAAAGGAAAACAAAGGAAACAATAGGCAAAAACAGGGTCAGAAGTGGGACTAAGGAATTCTCTTGGGAGACATGAGATCACACAGAAGACCTTCCATTTGTTGAGCAAATCTTGTAATAAGTGTCCCCTCAAGCCCACTGGAAAATGTACAACCCCACCATCTCATCTTTTTATCCAAGAATCTGAAGCTGGAGTTTTGAACATAAATGAAACATTTAAAGGCACTTTTCTTGAAGCAAAACTCCTGCTTTTCCATTTCACACATGGCAATGTATTTAAGTAATCCATGACTGCAGAACTATATTCAAACTAATTAGCAAGGAAGTAACAGTTAGAATTAAGGTGAATTGGTAGAAGAAACTTCTTTACATGTGTAAACATCAAAATGTTTACACTGGTGCAGGAAACATTTGACTGAGCCTTGAACAGAAGAAGTTCAATCAACATAATGTATTTTTTCATTTATCTCATATATTCTTATCTCTTCTCACCAGCAACATCATTTGCCTTCTGGATGTATCATTTGATACTCTCCAAAAATCAGTTTATTACACTGAAACCTATGTCCCGTGCTGACTCATCATTTGGCTTCCCTGTACACAAATGTGCTAGACCGTCCTTCCTGGAGAACTTGTGCAAGCTCCCATCAAGCATCTTTTTTGCTCTTCCTATTCCAAAGGCTTCCCCTGCCTTACCGACCTTGTTCCCATATGAGTATCTTTGCTCGTGCATCACTTCTGGATGCATCCACCCAGTGGCCTAGAAAATGCCCTGTCTCTGGAGGGCCACAGTTGGTAAGGATCATGCTTTCCAATTAACACTGGAAGCTGGTACCTCAGCTGCTGAGACCAAAAAGCAAGGAAAAAATAGGCTGAACCAACACTACAGCAGCCAAACACAGGAATTGTAGCAACATGAATTCCTACGAAGGTCAAAGCATCATAGTAGTTTCAGCATGCAAATACCTGAGAAAATTTTATGAGAAACTAGGAAACAGTTTGCTCATAAAACCCATTTGATTACCAGTAACTGCTCTGAAGAACAGAATTCTTTTTTTAAGTCCAAACTTGGTGTCTCTGTGACATTTCATTAGAGCAAACTACACTAAAATATAAATGGAAAGACTACACTACTAAAAGCAAGTTCATTCAAGAACTCCCACCTCAAGTCACTCTTTTGTGCCTAGGCTGACACTACATATCAAGTTTATGACAGCAAAAGAGAGTTAAAAGACACACCAGCAAATGATACTTAAGCACTTCCTTTCTCTGTCTAGGTTTAGGACCATGCAGCTTTTGTTAGCATGCAACTACAATGACAAATATAAGATGCATTATTTTTAAAGGAAATTTCAGTAGGAAAACATCCTGAAATTCTTATTGAAATATCTGTATCAATAAAAAACTCAGAGCACATGATGTGTTGACAGGATCCTCATTTGACAGAGAGGCTTTTTGGGGGTCCCAGTACTCTCAAGTAAGACTCAAAGGTCAGGGTTTATGCTTTAATTATTCTTGTACTTCTTCAATAAACTATAGCATTGCTAGTTAATTACTAAACAGAAAAGCTAACCAGGTCTGGATTACAAACACAACTTTAAAAAAAAAAAAATCACAAGTCAGACCCTAAGGAACTAAAAAACCCATGAAATATGGAATAACACCTGTCTTCTGTTTTCAAATACTTCCCATTATTATCAGATTAACTTTTTAAGACCTGCTCTGTAACTGGAAAGACCTGAAATTTGTTTTAGAATTAAACGGATTCCAGTGTATTTTCTCAACCCCACAAATTGTGCCAAATTACAATTTCACAAGTTATGAGCTTCACAGTTTTTGACAGTTTGCTGGATTTTGCATTCCATCTATTCCAATCAAAGTGTACTCACCTTCGACAGTTTAATCTGTTACAATGTCACTGATCTTTTGCAAGGCTGTCAGTACTTGTCCCAAGCCTCTGTTTCTTCCAGGTTCAGTGCCACTTGAGAGGTAGGACATACTGTTACGCTCTATTCTTTGCTGAGGAATAGGCTTTAGCCTTCTATGGCATTCATAACTTCAGAAAAGGATCTTTTTCTTAAGCCAACTAGAACATTATAAACCATTTTTCACTTCTCTGAGCATGAAGAAGACATTTAGTTACCACATAACCTTAAGAGCAGAACTATGAACAAAGCTCTCGGTGAACAAACAGCCTAAGAGGCAGAACAGGAGAGAGTTGTTAAAACAGCACAACGGTGACATTTCAGGAAACTGCCTTTATCCTGCCGTGTGCCTGTTCTTTGGAAGCTGAAGTAGGAAACCTCAGCTTGCTACAAATAGTAAAACTCCAGCAGAGACACACAGGCTAACTCTTACTAATGAACTTAGTTTTAAGGTCACCCCAGAAGTTAATCATGTGAATATCATTAAGAGTAACAATAAAAATGCATTCATTCTGCCCTCAGCAACTGAATTTATAGCCACATATTCTTCATACTCTGGCTAACTGCAATTATAAAATAGTACTGAATAGATGCACGCTGCCAGAGTGTTTTCCAGTTTTCATTAATTATCAGATGGCAGTATGGCCTTCTGACACCCACTAATGCCTCCTTCAGCTCCACATGGTTCAAAAGATTATTAGATTAGACTGATCAGCTACTATACACTGCAAGCAAGCCAGGATTTTCTGTCATGGAAAATTCATAGGTTATTTCTGGGTTTCTTTTTTCATTGGTCCAGCTAGAGGTAAAAGGAGGGTCCTCTACAATACATGGCAAAAGCAACTGGCAGCATTTCAAAGCCAGTCTGCAGAGCCCACGGATTCCCAAGTGCTACCTGTTTGCCAGCTCATAGCTTTAAGGAGCTATGTTTGCCCAAGTGCTGAGGATAAAAGGAGCACATTAGTAAATCTGAGTAACTAAAGCTAAATAGAGTATTGTTCATACCTTCTAAACTAGAAAACTATCTGGGGCATGCAGGAAGCTCATTTGCTAGTGCTGTAGTTCTTAATAATTAGGCCAGAATAAAACATCTACAGTTGTTGTTGCCAACTGTCATTTTTAATCATATTTTGTAGATGAAAAAGAACAAAATTTCTGAGCAAATTTTTTTGTACCTAAATTATTTAAAATCGCAGCCTTAGGATTCCTATGATTGGGAGATAACTTTATATTCTTTAATGAAAACAGTTTCTGATGCTTTGGTGAAAATTTTACCATCTTTTTTGCAAACATCAGAAATCAAAATTTTAAAAAATAAACCTATAAAGATCTTGGGTTTAAACAATTTATCTTTTTTGATAGTTTGAGCTCGCAACACAAGCAGATGTCCCTAAGCATTTAAACCATACATTGCAATTATACAACAAAGTCATGAGTTTAAAAAAAAGTCTATACATAAGATACATCCAGGCATTTCTACTAAAACAATGAAAATTTAACATTTTATTCACCTGCTGGAAAACAATGCATAAAAGTGTTCATGATTTTTGTTAATTAGAATTTTTGTTTCCTTTTTATAAGTATCATGAAAACATTCATCCTACAAAATACTGTTAGTTTAATAAAAACCTTTACAAAACAAAAAATGATAGTTTAAAAATTAATTTGCTGCTTTAAAATTAATTACCTAACGTCCCACAAGGTGAGAAAGATACAATTATACAGTTATCTACCATGTACTATCAGGAACAATACAACACACAAAATACTGTAAACCGGATAACCTTTGTGATGGGTCTCTTTGCTGAAACACTAATTCTGCGTGTTCTTAAATGTAATGTATTTACATTTGTTTCGTGTTAGCCATTTTAAGATGTGCCATGATAAAGTTTGCTCTCACAGCCTGCAGTACATGCTACAGCACTGCAAAGTTGCCAGATTACAGTCCAAAAAATTCCCAAACTGTGACACTTTCAAAGGAAAACATTAATACTTCTCACACCACTCCTAGGTCATAACACTTGTTCAGACTTTGAGAGCAAATTTCCACGTTTGGCAAATGAAATATGTAGCTAAAAAGTGACTCTTTGATGATAAAATGATCAACTGCGATCAACAGATGAATCACCTTGTTGGTAAATCAGCTCTTTCACAAAGGACAAAACATGTCTTTGGAGGAGATCATATAAAATAAGTATTTTATTTCACATAATATTTTAACTGGTATGCTTTGGATTTTAAGTTAGCTACAAGTCTGCACCAAAGGAATCACCCTCCTCCTACTGACCTTCACAAAAACTCAGTAGCTCTGTCACATTGTTTACTGTCACTTTACACAGTGACAATTAATGAAAAATAACTCAAATTTCTCAGTCTCCAAAATTAATGCTCTTGAACATTAAACAATACCCTATATTTAAATCCCTGTTTTTAAGTTTCTAAACATGACACAGAAATATTTATTGAGCTGTTACTATCAATCCACAAGTCAGTACCGTGCTTACCTTCCCAAGCTTTCCTACTATTGCTGGGTCTGTTCCTGCTGCGTGTGTAGTCGAGATGTAACA
>NW_008236622.1:2960553-2967216 GCF_000691975.1 Corvus brachyrhynchos
GAGGAGTCCAGCAGGAAGCAGCACAACTGAAGTGACATCTTAATGAAGCACTTCTTAGGTAGCACACAGACTCTAGTCAATCACTCATCCAACATGTGCTTATTTCGTTGGGGAGGGCTGATATGGATTAATCCTATTGAGTTTAAATGCCTAGATCTTAATTTACTTAGTAAAAAAAAGCAGAAAGGCAGCCTAAAGAATAAACTATATGGCAGAAGAGTCTGTTCCATAGATTTGCCACACCAAAAAAAAAAAAAAAATCAGGAGGGAAAGCATGCAGAAATTTTGGAATGCAACCAAAATATGTGCTTCTATTATTATAGATAATTTCATAATTTCTACTTTCTCCAAAGCAGTGAGTCTATCAGACAGAAGTTCATTAAAAAACCCAGTGTGGCTGACCCAGTAGCTGTCTTCCACACAGCACAAGGGCTGCCATTTCAGTGTGCAAGCCACCTTATGAAAACAAACACAACAAGAGTGACAGAAGTAGGGATTTGCTCTGGCATGACAAAAAACAAGTCTTGTGTTGCTGCCAAGCTTCTCTTGGGAGCAGCTTTGGTAAGAGGTGACCAAACCACCTTGCCCGTGGTTAAGAGGCCAGTTGGGAGGTTTGAGTTTCAAACAGAATGGTGAAAGACTCTGGATATTTTAAGGAGTGCACACATTAGTTTTAATTACTTTTTTTAATCTCTGGTAATAGCAGAATAATGAAATCCCTTTTGAAAGATCAAAGATATATAAATGTCAATGATTAAGATGAAGAAGATTATCAGCTTTTAGAAAAATTTGTCCAATAGGTCTTGAACTAATGAAGTAATACCCCTATATACACCTCCAAGCAAAAACTCTTTTTAAAAAGAGGGAGTTATTGATAAGATTTAAAAGATAACTAACTCTCTTTTACAAAAAAAAAGAATTATTGATGTGATCTAAATTTACGCACTCTAACATTTTGTAATTTGGGGTGTTAAAAATATTCTGCCCCATACAATTAAATTCTCAGCTACAATTAAGTGGCTGATAAGGGTGATGATAAGCAAAATGAAATACGTCTTTATATTCAGTTATTTCTCATCTAATACATCATATTACCTGGAAGGGGAGGAGGAAACCCTCACTAGCTTCAATTAAATATATTTTAATTCTATAAATCAAGCTTGGAAGGACTAGAAACATTGCAGAAGTAATATAATAAGCTCAATGGACAATGAAAACTTCATACTACTTTACATCCTCCTACCTTCAGGATATGAAAGAAAGAATTTAGTTTCTCTTTGTCATAAGGTGATAAATTAGTGCAAAGAGAAGCAGTAGGACACGTGCAAACACAATGGGAGAAGGGGAGATGCGGAGTTAGAAGAGGAGCTTGATAAATCAGCAAGACAAAAACATTCCAAACTACAAAAATTCTGGAAAAGAAAACATCAGAGAACACCTGGTTTGAAAGAAAGAGCTAGGTCCTGAATCTTCAACAGAAACATTCTTTCTGTCACAATCAAATAAATATAATCTTTCTGGTAACACATGACTTAATATTTCAGCTTTTCTACATGTCAGTGTTTTTAATCAGTCTATTCTAGCACTGATTGTTAATGAGATGAAAGGATGAATACAGTAACTGAATGAAAGTGGGAAATACTGGATCCAGCTTTTTTTTTCTCCCTAGTGCCCATTATTATTAAGGAAACATCTGCCAAGAGAGCCCTGAAAGTGGGTTGATAATCCTTTTCCCACCAAAAGCAGGCATGGAGAAGCACACAATCTGCTTTATGCATAATTTGTTTCTGAGGCTTAGCAATACCAGTCTCTCTGATGAGCTATTGTGATGCAGTACCTTAATTCTTCTTGGACACCTGTATGTAATAGCAGTAACAAAGTACACACCTCCACATAAAACCCTAGAAGTTCATCAAGTTACATTTAGAAGTAGCAAAACAAATAATTATGTAAATAATAAGGCCATGGCTTACACTAGCATTCCATGCAGGTGACCAGATGAATCAAAGCTGAAATCATGTAATTAGTAATTTTATCACAGATATAACACACCAGAGAATAGAGAAACCACCTTTACTGTTTCCTTTTCAAGCCCTTTTGGAAAGATTTAGCAACAGCAATGATTAAAAAAACCTTAATAAACGTTTCTTAATAAAGAAACCAGTAATGCAGAAGTGGTTCTGTCAGTAATGTGGAATTTCTGATCCATATTGATGTGACTAATGTCAGTTGTTATTTTCATTGTTAACATTGCTTTAAAAATTACAACACCATCACCAGTTGACTGTTTTCTCCTTGAATGTCAAGGCTGAAAATGAGCTAATAATACAACACCTTCCACAGAAGGTCTTCAAACCTCGACTGTAGGTTGAACAGCAATTGCAGTTGCTCAGCTCAGTATCTTTTCCCGGAACTACATTTACAATTTATTGCTTCCTTATTATCTGCTACAGTACAGTGGAGCCCTTCCCAGTGATAACTGTATGTTGGACCAGATTCTGTTACTTGCTGATAGTCCTGTCCTCCATTTATTTAAGCTGTTTATATCGACCTGGTGATTTTTGGAGCTTTTATGGCAACAGTTATCATGGATGGAAAGTATTTCAGGCATCATGGTGAATGCTATGAAAGTATTTTATTTAATCAATTACTGCAGTAAGAAGGGTGGAACTAAACATTACACACAGACTTTACATGAAGTCTTACATGTAAGAGTACCCCTAAACTTTTCAGTTTAGAAATTTCCAGACAGCAGTCTGTTAATGTGATATGTATTCTATTGACAAAATCCTCACAGAGTAGTGGAGGCTCTAAGTACTGGGAAAATACTCACCAAGGAACAAAGCAGTAATAAATAGTGTTCCAGTGCAAATAGATTTAATTTATTTGCCTTCCAAAAAAAGATGGAGAAAGAACAAAGAACATGAATCCCCCTTCTCCCTCCTCCATTGCACTTATTTCTATAGTAAGTAATACAATGGGTGGGGTAAGTGGACATTTAGCAGAACTTATATCAATATTCCCATACATAAACCCTATCCCAGTTTTTATCAGTATGGAACATAGAACCAGATGGAAAATTATAGCTCCTAATAATAAATCTTTCAGAAAACAACAACTTCTCACTATGAAAACTGGAGCAATGGTAGCTACTACAATTTTTCATTGAAGAAATATTTAAAAAAAAGAACCTACATAATTTCAACACTCAGAATTTTCAAATGTAATTTAAATGACATTTTAAATGCACACTGCACAATTTTCTCTTAGCATGACTAGTACAGAGTTTTACACTTCACTAAGGGATGTTTAAGCATCACTGCGGCTGCAAGTTTTTTTAAAAGAGTAAATTCCAGATTCTGTAAATTTTTATTTAGGAAACTAGATTCCAGGAATTTTAACTCTCATTCAAAAATTATCAACTCAAAAAGTCTTAATGATATACACTGATACTGGTAGTAAAGGCATTTCTGCAAGTTTCTTCCACAGCTACTAGCCTCAAGAATAATACTTTTCTAGAAATACTGGGAAGCAAGAAACAAGTAAGAAAAATATATTTATAGGCAACTATTTTTAAAAGTAGTAATTGCAGAAAAACAAAAAAAAGTAATTGCTACTATACAAATAATAAAACTAGGTTCCAAAGGAATGTATAGTCTGCCATCTCTCCAAATAACTCAAATATTTTACATTATCAATAGTATATTAGTAGGCTTATTCATAGAAAAAAACCACAAATAAGTGCTTTTAGGACTAGGACCTGTCAAGATTACACTTAGAAGTCAAATAGATTTTAGTGTTATATGTTTTCTTTCCTCACTTTTTTTCTTCTCATAACTGTTAATTTTTGCTTGGCTGGATGTACATAATACGTTTTTAGGTTTCTGGCTTGCCTGTTGTCCTTACTGCCATTTATTGTTTCCATTTTTTACTTATTTTTGTTTACTCATCAGACCAATATTCAGGGTGACACATAATTTTAATCTGTGCCACTTCATTCCAGCCCAGTTGACTAAGCACAGAGGCAGAGATAAAACACACGAGTGCTGAAACCCACATTCTTACTGCGCACAAGAGCAGTGCCCAGTGTCCAAAGGTCAGGCACCTACTCTGACAAGAACTTTCATGACTTCGAGTACTCACAGCCTCTCAGGTGTTATTACAGCAGCCCTGCAGAGGAGGAGCCATAAGCACACCCTGATACAGAGTGAAACTACATGGAGGTTCACAGGACCTCCATGCACCATCTCGGCTGCGCTTCCCCTCACCACCGTTAGCAGCCTGTATGATCTAATCTCACAGTTCCTGACGGCATCCAGGAACACATATGTACACTTACATGTACTCCTTTTGTCTGCCTCCAGGACAGCTGAGATTGAACTGCAGTCATGCTAACCACCTGGGGGAACAGCTCACGTACGTCCACAGAGTACACGAGCCCCAAGAACAGTAATTATAGCTCAAAATTAAACAACAGAGGGAATAAAAGTACAATTAACATGCTCTTGTGCTCTCAGACCTGCTGGCCTAATGCAAAGTCACTCAGTGTCTTAAAATAAGTACAATGACCTGCAGAGGCATGTAGTAGAGAAGTAATGAAAGCCAAGGAAGAGAGAGGCTTGAGCGTGGAAGAATCATGCAACTATACAGTGAGAAGACTGCCCAAGTAGGGAAGAGAGCAGGAAAAAAAATGAAAGATTAAAAAAAAGTAACATCAGCTTTGGCAGAAATCTTGATAGTGCTGTATACACCGAATTTCATACATAGTTGTACTTATCTGCATTAATTTCTTCCCCTGACCCCAAGTTCTGCAAGCTGAGTTCTGCACATGTAAGATTCCTTTCACCAATATGAAACAGCTGCATTGAAGGAGAAAACAAAGAATGGTCTCAAGGCACACTATTTTCATTAGCTACTAGTTGCTGTCTTCAAATGCATGATAACATGACTGCTTTTCCTCCTGGGGGCCAAGAGACATAAAAGTGTAATATAATGAGATGAGAAAGAAACAAGGAGATGAACTAAGAGTTTATTGAGGTGCTTATCCTGTGCTTAAGAAAAGCAAGAAATGAAACCAGGTGTTTCAGGTGCTGTTTCCCTGGAGGGTTTATAGAACACTACGTGCTGTGAGTGAGACTTCTTACATCCTCACAGCCCAATGAAGTTGTTATGGGAATTCTCATGCGGAGTCTTCTAAGACCATGGTAGCTGTGGAAATTTGATGATGTGGTGAGAAGTCAGTAGATGGGGCTTTGCAACTGGGAAGTAAAATTCTCAGTGAAGAATGGGGAGCAGATCTCTCTAGTGAACTGTTAGAAGTACTTATTACAAAAAAGAAAAAAGCCTGAATTACATGCTTAGTAAATGCTCAAAAAAGCTGCACCACAAGTTTATGTAGCATTCTACCTATGACAAATGAAAGCATTTCTACAATACCTATATTGATATGATCTCACTGTTGACTCAAGAGACTTACAAGCAAAAGCACTCTTCTTTACTAGGCACTTGTTGTGCCACACCTATGCTTTACCAGCAATCACCTCATGATTCAGTAAATTTAGCTTATTTCTTAGGATAATAGAGTCTTCTTGAACTTCCTAATACACCAGGAGTATCCTGCTAACTCTCTTATGTCCATCAAGGATGTCACGGGAGTTTTAACTCTACATCAACTTGGCAAGCAGCGCAGTTTACACCTTCCTTAGTGTGATTATCATTTCAGTCTTGGAAATTTACACTCAGAATATTGTTTGCACAATAATAGATATTTTAAATTGAAATTGTCCAGAAAATTTTGTGTTCAAAATAACACTGATAACAAAACCCAGATGTATTTGGTCTTCCTGAAATATTGAAGTTCTACTTAACAAACCACAAATAGCTACGTGGTTCCTGCTTTCTCTCTAGGAATGACTCTAGAAAGACTAACATTTTATAAAGTCGGCTTGTAAAAAACATTACAATATATGCTGAAAAACAAACTAAGATAAAACACAGTTATATTTTGTAAAGTTTCTTGAAGGTCCTTGCCAAGTTACCAGCCTTTAAAAGGCCATCAGAATTTTATTGAAATAACAAACATGTATTTTGCAGGACAAAAATAACCATCTCTGAATGAAATATTAGCAATAGGTTCCCGAAAGCATTCACCTGAAACGGTTCAAGGAACTGAAACACACGTGAGCTATTTTACATGCAAGAGACACAGCCCTAGCACAGTGGAAACAGGCAAAAGAATTATCCTCCGAGAGGATTTTATTTCAGCCGAGAAACAACGCTAAGCAAAGTTCATAAACAAATGCAGAAGAGCCAGAACTTCTAATGACAAAAACCTCAGAGTTCAGTGTCCCCTCGCGTACTCTCTCTAGGGTTCACACCTGCCCACAACCCCTTGTTTTATCCTTTTTTCTTTCTCCTGAACGTTTGCTCACTCACTGCCCAAGTGGGGCCACTCGCGTCCTTTAGGGGTTCTCATCAACATCTTCCGTACTTTACACATGTAAACGTTTCGCAAAAGAAACATAATATAAAGCAATAAACGCTAAACAAGTAATAATAATAATAAACAGTAGCTCACGCACGCTGCTCACCGCTACCTGCGCGGAGTAGCAGCGAGCCCGCTCACCTGCCGAACGCGCCCTTCCACCCGCTCCGCGAGCCGCT
>NW_008236622.1:2968611-3007272 GCF_000691975.1 Corvus brachyrhynchos
GGTCTGTCCCTCCCGGGTGGCGCTGGCAGATCCTGATGTGAGCGGCGTGGTGGGCTCAGAACACCCGGCGCCCCAGGCTGCCGCTGTGTGTGGTGTGTGCGCTCACTGAGAACCACACGAGCTGGAACATGCCGGGCTCTGGAGTTTTAATGGCAGCACGAGCACCGTAGCTTTGCTTTGTAGTAGGCAGCGAGCTGATACGGAGGTACAATTGTATACTGAAGATGCGACCTGACAAGCCCTGACTGCTGAGGGACAGGCCGGTCACTAAAACAAGAAAATAAAAATTAAAACAAAAACCCCACCATACAAAACAACCCCGAACCCCCACACAACACCAAGAAATCAATTTGTATTCATTTTTGAAGACTTCTAGGAGAAAAGTAAATCAGTGTTTAACATTAAGTTGTTGAGATAGACTTCAAATAATTATTTTGTACTTTAAAATTGATAACATCAAAATATCATACTTTTTATTTTAGTGCTAGTCCAGAGGAATACAACACAGTTGTGCAGAAACCAAGACAAATACTCTGCCAGTTCATTGACAGAATTCTTACAGATGTAGATGTTGGTAAGCATTAGTTTCCTATAACTTAAAATTGTCTGCTTTATACGTTAAATAATTCCTGCCAAAAATAAAGCCTACAACTCTCATGTTAAGAAAGATTTAGTTGAATACAATACCATTTTTGAATTATTTTTTAATAAAGTCTGTGATGAAGTATTTTCTGTTGTGATGTGAAGTTCCATATGTAAAAAAAAACATAAACACACACACCCCCCAAAGGAGGGGGTGAATGCAGTGCAGGGTTGTATGAATACAAATGCTCACAACGTTGAAAATCAGGACTATCATGTAATGTAATTTTTTATGAGTAACACGGCTTGCAATTGTTACTATTCAGAATTGAAATATTGTCTGAATCTCAGATAGTTTCCTTCTTGTGCTAACTAACAGTGGATAGGATCTGTATGGGATCTGGATAAATCTGATATGATTCAGAGGCCTGTTTCAATGGAGCAGCATTAGATATGTTTAGTGTTTTGTTAAACTTTCTGCTTCAGTAAACTGAATTTAACATTTAAACCCTTTTATTTCCTGGAGGTTTGAAACAATTCTTAGTGTTGTTTCTCTGGCAAGACTGTAAACCTAATGTTAAGTATTTGCTATTCTTCACTCATCACACAGATAGAATTTGAACTGAATGCCAATGCATGTGGGGTTAATAATATTTAATGAGTAATTTATACTTTTCTTCATACAGTTTGGAGTCACATAGAGGGTTTACAATATGCATTAAATTATCTTAATGGATTAAAAACTATACTCCCACTAAATCATTTGGAAGGTTTAATACCATATCGTAGTATTTTATATATATTAAAAAATCTTTTTCATAAGGTGTGAATAAAATTTGATATTGAAATTTGTGATTTAAATACTGTCTTCTTTTTTTTTCAAAGTTGCTTTGGAACTGATTAAGAAATCAGATTCACAGCCAAGTTCTGTGATGTTGCTTGATTTTATTCAACATATCATGAAATCTTCCCCACTTATGTTTGTAAATGTGGATGGAAATCAGGAAGAAACTGAATGCAGTTGCATTGGTGAGTTTGTTGAAAATGTTTATGTTGAAGCTTGGTATTTAAATTTGCAGACAGTGGGATCATCCAAAAGAACAGAAATGGGAAAAAGGCAGATATGTAAGTTCATCATTATAAATTTGTAACTGAATATGATGGTAGAATTTGAATACTGTAAATGGATTAGCATTTGTGATAATGGAAATTTATCAGGAGAGATTTTGACATTATGCATTATCGTTGCACAGATATATTACTATATAGTGTTGATGAGATACGTACTCATTGCCTGAGGTTGTTTTTCTGACAGAGGAAAATGTCTGGAAATACCAGTGTAAAATGTGTGTCTTCCATTCCCAACCCCCATATTCTGCCCCCTCTTTTCCTCTTTTTCAGTGGGGGTCTGCTGAATAAATGTCCCAGTGAAGACTCTGTTTACTGAGCCTACCTGCATTTATCTCAAGGAGTTTAGTTTTAGTGATAAGCAATCTGCTCTCAGGGAGATGCTCAATTGGAGATTTTAGTTTTTATCTTAATAATAAAGATTCTCTTTTATTGTCCTAGAATTTAGTAACTGGATCATAACAAGGCTTCTTCGTATTGCTGCTGCTCCAAACTGCAACACATTGCACAAGAACATTTGTGATGTCATCTGCTCTTTACTTTTTCTGTTTAAGATGAAGAGTTGCTCCATTTTTGAAGCACTAACTAAAGACTTGCTACAGGTTTTTCAAGACTTAATCATCTTGCATGAAAGAGATGCACAGAAACATCTCTGGGGAGATGGACTGGTCTGGCCAGTGACTATAAAGAGATTTTCAAGCAGTATAAGTGAGAAAGTGGGATATTTAAGATTGGCACCATTGCAGCTGATGGGTATGCCCAATATAGAATGTTTGGAAGTTGTATTAATGTCTATTCTGACAGATATTGTTGCAGATATATTTTTTGTAAGACAGGATATTATTCTTTGGGGGATAGGCTGCTCCCTGTTAGAGTATGGGAGTCCAAAAGTTAAAACTTTGGCAATGAAGTTTGTGGTGAAGTTAAATCATTTAGGAGGACCTCCGGAACAGCTGGCCAGTGTTTTCTTCACAGTCTTTTTTGAAATTCTACAATCAGCACTTGAAATGGATACTGAGGAATCAGAACTCTTTGGAGAACCACTCTTACTGATGGTGAGGACATTGCTGCCTTTTGAAGCAGATTCTTACAAAAATATTGAACCTGTCTACTTGAATATGCTGCTAGAGAAGCTCTGCTCATTGTTTGAAGGAGATGTGTTTAGGTGTCTTCAGTCTGAAAAGCTGAAAACTGCTTTTTGCCATATACTGCAGTATTTTCTGGAATTTGTTCCAACTGGCTGTGAATCTGCCATACAAATAAGAAAAGCCCGTATAAGTACCATATGTGGAATTTTTGTGAATGTGCTTGGAACTCAGGAAGAACAAGAGGTAGGTTTATTTTAAAAACTGAATTTATTGTGTGAATAGATCATACACAAAAACTTATACCTATGCAAAGAAGAAAACCTAGGAAATGCTATTTTTAATTGCATGTTTAGGTTGATACAACTTTTTTTCTCAACTGTTTCACATGTTTGTACAGGTCAGAGTTCTTGAATCTGCTGGATGTAGCTGGACTCTTACGTTTTTCAGATCTATTAAACTGTTCATAAGCTATGCAGGCACAACTGTCTGTCCATAATCATAATATAAAATTGGAATAAGGCCCAGAGTACACTCATATGAGGGCAGCTTTGCAAGTAGTTTCCATTCATTTGAGATGCTCTTATTTTCCAACCATATGCTTTTAGTCATGTTTGTTAGGGACAGGTAGACAGAAAGTTTGAATTAAAATAGAGTCAGAGAATGGTTTGGGTTGGAGGGGACCTTTAAAGGCCACTTAGTCCAACTCCCTGCAGTTAGCAGGGATAGCTTCAACTAGATTAGGGTTCAGAGCCCCACCCAACCTGACCTTTAGTGCTTTCAGGGATGGCGCATCTACCACCTCTCTGGGGAACATGTGCCAGTGTCACCACCCTAATAATAAAAAACTTCTTCCTGATGTTCAACCTAAATAAACCCTGTTTTAGTTAAAAACCATAACAAGGTGTTGAAAATGAGATGTTGATATGCTGAGTGTTCCCTCTATTCCATACATTCATCTGCATATCCTTCCTGTTTGTTAAACTTTGTGTGTCTGTTTGATGGCTTTGGTAGCAAGGTTTTATGGCAGGAACTGGGAAACAGCTGTACAAGCTGCATCCTCTCTGGTAGCAAGAGAGGAAACTTCATTGCTCTTAAGAGTTTTCATCCTGTAATTAAGTTTTTTGAATGGAAAGGTTTTTAAGAACATTTTTACCATAATATTTTGCAATTTCATATTTTAAATCAGAGGCAATAATATCACATCTTATAGTGAGGCAGAGCATACATCATGGTACCTCTGTTGTTTGTCCATCCCAGTATCTGGTGAGTCCACTTTATACAGCATTAAAAGCACAAACAGAAGAAATCTTTCAGGAGCTCCATCAGAACCAGCTGGAGAGCTCTGATACTGATGGGTGGAGCAGCAGCAGTGATGAAGTTCCAGAGAAAAGACGACGACTGAGCCTATCCACAAAGCATCCAAAGAAATCACCTCTAATGTATGACACTTACTCAGTAACTACTTTTATAGTAATTTGGCTATTGAATAATACATGACAACTTCTTGAGGCAATTTCTTCGTAACAGCCAGGTAGAAAGATCTTCTGGGGAAAAAAACCTAAAGGATATTTTGAGGGATCAAAATCTACTGGTGATTTTTAAGCCAAACTTTATTAAAGAGATTCTGTTTCTAATGTGTTCAGTGAAAATTATTTTCATTTTTTCACACTGAAAACAAAAGCTGAGAGCATCCATAGTGTGACAGAATTGTATGTGGCTGTGCTGTTACACTGGATGTACTTAAAGCAGGTCTAGCTAAGTCAAGTTGTGCTCAGATGAACAAAACCAGTTCTCTCAGCCTCTGCTTGTGCAGTGCTCCCTGATTATCTTGTACTTGTGCCAGCAGTTGATCTCTTTCTTGTCTTTGGGCACTCAAAATTGGCTCAGGCATGCTGCACTCCAGGTGTGGGCTTGTGATCAGCCTTTACGCTTGAGAACAGCCCGGTATGGAGTTCACCTTCTTTGAAACAAGGTCATGCTGCTCTAATATTGCACTTTTACACAAGCCTGCCAGGTCATTTTCTCCAAAGCTGCCTGTTAGTTAGTCAGCTCTCAGTCTATTCTGTTACATCAGGGTTTTTTTGCCAGTTGCAGGACTTGTCATACAGACCTTCATGAAGTTCTTGTCAGCCTAGTTTTCTAGACAATTGAAGTCTTCTGAAAAAGCAGCTCACTTTTCTCCACAGAGCTGCCTGTCTCATTGTAGAAAGGAATTGAGCGTGTGATTCACCTGTGGTAAATACATGTTGGCTGTTTCCAGTCACCTTCTTGTCCCTCATGCAGGTAGAAATGAGTTCAAGGAAGACTTTTTCCATAATCTTGCCAGGGACTGAGGTTAGACTGACAGGCCTATAGTTCCTTGGATCCTCGTTTTTTGCCTTTGTCAAAGATGGGTGTAATGTTTGCCTTTTATGGTTACCAAGACCTTCCAAGGATTGTAGAGTTATATGTTTATAGCCTTTCAGATCAGTCTGATATGAATCATGCTTAAATTCAGAGTTAGAATCTTTTCCTTCCAAAGAACACATTTAAGCTAAAGCTTCATTTGGTATTTTCCTAATCCTATATTAAATATGGATTACCTCTGGTTTTGCTATGATGATTTTATCTTTTCTGAAAGAAAGTATGTGTTGGAAAATAATTAATATGGTCAAATTACAGACTTAGCCCTGTAAACATGAAACTGAAGAGTCCTCTATGGAATGCCATCACTAAGAAAGCTGCATCCTTAACATCTCTCCTTGAGGAAGAAGTTCTGCCAGTGGATGTTCTTCAGACTGTTGAAGGGATCGCTGTAATTCTGCGATTGGCTGCTCTGTGCATAGTTCATTGTTCTCCCCCAACAAATTCCACCAGGTAAGGGTACCAAGGGGAAACTGTGAGACCAAGAGTTTCTTGTAACTCATTATGATTCGTGTAGATTACTTTAATGCTTGTCTGTGTAGCAGGATAAGTATTGGATAAGTCCTATATGTTTTGAAGAAGTACATTTTCATAGTAACTTGGCTTACAAGCAGTTAATATTAAATGTTGTTTGTGGCATTTGTTGCATTGATGTGATTTCTGTTTTAACAGTAAAGAGCATGGAGTGTCTCAACTGTGTAACTCTGATACGTGTAAGAATACTCCAAGCTCTTCAGATTCAATGGTGAATATACAGTTCAAGTGGATTTCCTCTGATTTTACCACAAGAGTAGTGAAAGTCTGCAGAAACCTGTTAGAGGCTGCTACACAGATTGTCAATCTAGAACAAGTGGTTGACAGAATAGTAAAAATTTTTGATGCTTTGCTGTATGCGCAAGGTAAGAAACCCTTTAAACTAAGATGTCTTGTATTTTGTAAATTAGGAATTCATCTGACTGTTTTAAGTCTGTTTTGGTGGAGGTACTTGAAATTATGAATCTCGTGCTAGTATTCCAACTCTTTTCAAAAAAGGTTAAATTTAAAAAATAGCATTATTTTTTGTTTAGAGACCTTCATTTGCCTTCCTTTTTGAACATTATTTACTTCTTTTTATCTGTACTTTTACTGATTTTTATCTGATCAAGAGAATACATGGGGATAGTGAAAATAAATAAAAAAGGAACAAACTTCCAGCAGCTTTCTTTTAAAGACACACAGAGGCAGCATCCCTTACTATCTTTGTTCCTCTCAATGATTTCAAAGCTTGTGACCAGCTTTAGCAAGCATGGCATGCATGGTACCAAAAACATTGAGTACTTCCATGCTTTTTTAAAAGTAACTAGTAGGATGGAATACAGACTCAGTTACCAAGATTAAAATATTACTATGAGTTCAGCTTACCAGACACCCCAAAGTCCACCTGAGAGTCTTCGCATAAATCCAGAAATACCAAAGTTATATTCATTCTGCTGCTCATGTGTTGCGTTCTGTCATCTGTTTAATGAGATTTTTAGGTTATTCTGATTTAGCACTGCATGATTTAATTTACATGTCTGAAAAATAGGATATCAACATGTGGGAATAGTGATGCTCATATTTGTTGATAGAAAATGTAACATTTCGTAGCAAATTAGGAACATAAAATGTTTTATAAACCTTACAGAGCTGAAAAAGTATATTTTTGTTGTTGTTTTGCTGGCTTTTTCCCCTAGTGAAAATTCCACTGAGTGATCAGATTCTTGATGACTTATGTGGATTGCTGTCTCTGCCCTGGATTTACAGCCATCCGGATGATTCTTCTTTTAAGCCATCTATTTTGGGGTTTGGTCCTCTAGTTTTGAGTCAAAAAACTGCACAGAGTTTCTGTAAGTATGTTAAAGTTTATAAAGCCTAGTTCCACTTTGGAATGATTGTTCTGAAGTAAAATTATTTTATTAGCCTTCTTATGATGATTGATGATATTAAAAGTTTAAATCAAGTAATTATTTACTTTGTTTTTTCTCTTTAGCACCCCGAACTCAGTCACACTGTGTATTCCTTCTATCTCTCTTCCCAAGAAACATTCATCTGGATTGGAGAAAAGCAATTTATCACTGGGCACTACAAAGTCCCCATGAAGTAATTCGGGCTACTTGTGTTAAAGGATTCTCTCTCCTGCTTCATCCACCAAGTGTGCAGACCTGCAGCGTGATTCCCAAAGCTCTTTTGTATGTATTAATGCAGCTTTTCTGCCTTTGTGCAAGAAGAAAAATGGGCAAATAATAAATGTAGTATAAGCACAAAAATAAATGTTCCTCCAAAATTTGCTAGATCTTAATTTCAGAAATCATCAGATATCAACAGGATAGGTGCATATCATGATGTCTGTATGACAGAATAGTGTTCACTTACGATGTCAGTATACAAGTTCCTTTGCTAGCTGAAGACCCCCAAATTAAGGGTCTTTAAATTAGGGGGGGAAAGGAGATACCTTTGTCAGTGAAATTCATGTCGTATTTGTCCATATGTCTCTTAAAATCTTTGCAGTTTCTCTGCTTTTTGTATATGTGTCTTGGTGTCTTCTGTCCTTTTGCGTTAGTCTTCACTTTCTTCTTTACAGCATGCTAGCCTCACCATGCCCAGTGCTACTTCAAACATTTAACAGAACTTGAGAGTGATCTGAAAAGGACAAAGATGATTTAGTGAGACATCCTTAAGCTGTCCTGATAGTACTGTCAGTATAGTTAGAGAACTCAGACAGTGTAGAAAAACAATTTTCTAGGTAAATGATCTATTAAAGTGATTTCATTTTTGTTTCCGTTTCAGAAATCAAATCAGAGATGAGTCTGACCTAGTCAAGGAGGCTTGTGCTGCTATAGTTGGGAAGTTATCTTGTTGTCTTTCTGGTCCATTCCATGTACGATCTTCCTTAGCAGACTCTGCTATTAAGGATGTTACTCATGATATTTTGTGTAGCAGCCTTACTGTGACTTCTGCTCATGGAAAAACCTCTTCTGTGCAAGCCTGTGTTTTCAAGCCATTTCTCCTTCTCCTTGAAAGCAAAGCACCCAGTTCAGTAAAGCTAGGTATGTGGCTTTATCTTTAGTAACATTTTATGCTTCCGTCTGAGGTACTAAGTCACTATTCCTGTACCTTTCTCCATTCCTTTTATTCTGTATTGGGTTTTAATAGTTCTATTGGTGCTCGAAGTTTTGTATTTCAGTTGGTATCACTGCTGATATTTAATGTTGTTAGTGATATTCTTTTTAAACTACCCTGGCTTAAATTTGATTTATAGCTATATCTAAAACTATAATACTTGATAAAATCTGAATTTTAAATAGCTTCTCTGATTTCACAATATTTATTCTTTTGGTGAAAAAATATAGTATGCTTTATTGCTTGTTTGCGTCAGTGTTTTGTGCACTTAGGTAGATTTCGAAAAATAATTAAAAATATGTTTTCTTTTCCTCTTCCAACCATGCCACCCAGCATTTATAGAAAATATACCTCATCTTTGCAAACACCTGGATTTTAATACTGATGAGTCCAGTGTGAAGACTCTCGTTGGGTCTTTATTAAATCTAATGGAAGATCCAGACAAAGATGTACGAGTGGCTTTCAGTGACTGCATAAAGAACATAATAGAATCCTTAGACTCTGAAGAAGGATTCATAAAAGAGGTGAATTCACGTTTATTTTTGAGTTTTATTCCTAACTTACTATGGTTTTTGTTTTACTAGTGTCAAACACTAAAAATATTTTTTTGTTTTCCTGTGTACCAGCTGTTTGTTTCAAGGATGAAAGAAGCCTACACAAATGCCAAAATATCAAGAAATAATGAGCTTAAAGATACCTTGATTCTCACAACAGGAGATATTGGAAGGTATTTTTGAGAGTATCTTGAAAATTGCCGAGTCAGTTTGTGATACAAAGTAACCTTTACTTCAAGTGTAAGATTAAATTACTTTTTTTGAAGTCAGCTTTTGCCCCAACTCCATTGCAACTGTACAGAGCTGTTGATTCCTATGGAACATTCCTCATTTTCTTCTGCCCTGTCATAGGATGTACAGATAAGCCATGCAAATACAACCATGACTCATTTTGCATGATGGCAATAGCATGCTCTTTAATTATTTCATTAATGCAACAATTCAGTTTTCCTTTTTAATTCTTTTTCTTCTGCTTACTTTGTAAGGGCATCCAAAGGAGATTTGGTACCATTTGCCCTCTTGCATTTGTTGCACTGTTTGTTGTCCAAGTCAGCTTCAGTGGCCGGAGCAGCTTACACAGAAATCCGGGCCCTGGCAGCAGCCAAGGCCATAAAACTGCAGGCTTTCTTCAGTCAGTACAAGAAGCCTATCTGTCAGGTAAAAAGAGTTGCTGGTTTAGAAAGTGCATGTATTTGGGTTCTTTGTGTGTATATTGAAAATGGAATTAAAGGTCAAAATTGCAGTATTGCTCAAGGTGAAATAGGATGAGAAAGAAATTATTTTAAGAAAAAAATCCTACAAACATTCAGGAAGGAATGAGAAATCTTTGACTTTGTCATGATCTCCCCTCAATAGTGTTGCTTCTCTATTTTATTCCCTAGATGCTAGAATTTCTACCCTAGATGCTTCATTCAGAAATAGAAGATCTCTCATTATGTAGTACAGTTGCTGCAAGACACTATGTTTTAAGATTGGAATTGAAGTCAGCATTTCACAGGCATAATTATGCTGTGATTGATTGAGGGGTTTTGTTATGGCCACTACCTAAAGACAAAAAGTTCTGTTTAAAAGAAAATTGTCAAAAGCAGACTTTCCTAATTCTGAATATATTTTTAGTAATGAAATATTTGAATCCAGGGTGGCAAAACTGAATGTAATTATTAAGTGGATGATAAGCCAGTTCTGTTGCAAAGTAATAATCATAGATCCATGTGCAATAAATAAGAGATAAAAACAGATGCATAGAAAGACCAGTGAAACTCTTGCGTTTAATTTTAGGGAGTGAACAAGGGCAAAATATTACTAAATACCTATTTCTCCATGCTTAGTTTCTAGTGGAATCCCTGCACTCCAGCCAGATGGTGGTGTTGAATGCTCCATGCCAAGGCAATGAGCTGCAGAAAGAAACAGCTGCTCACCAGAGAGAAATGGCTCTGGACATGTTATCTGAGATTGCCAGTGTATTTGATTTTCCAGATCTAAATCGCTTTCTCTCAGTAAGTTGGTCAGTCCTTTTGCTATTCCGTGTTTGTGCTTGTGAATTTCAGTTTTAATCCACACTTTCTCTTGGGAATGCTACGACTGAGAGCTGAAATGCAGAGGAGCAGTTTTATCAAGAAGTTAGAGGGATGGCTACAGTGCCAATTCAAGTATGACAGATAAGGAGCTAAAGTTTAGAATACTCATTAAGTATGTCTGTATTAATGATTTAGTGCACTTGGAGGCATCCTTTGTAAGGCATGATTTTTGCATGGTGTCAGCTTTCTTATTTCAAAAGAAGAAAGCTGCCATTCTGTGGATACGGCTCTGGTTAGATATCTGGTTAGATAACTCTTTCACTGGAAGCCTAAGTAGCTTGAGAATCGTACTTGTGTTTTGTTTGTTGGTAGATGGGAGATGCACAAATGTTAAGTCAGCAGTGCTTTAGCTGAGTCATAGGCTGGGCGAGTGGTGTTGTGTGTGGGAATGTTGGCTTTTTGGTTTGTTTTGGGGTGTTTTTAAGATTTCCTTTTGTGGAGAATCTGGATGGACACAAAAAATGATAGCTCATTTTTTGTTAATGTTTCTTAGTATTGTTTCTTAGATGAAGCAGCTCCTAAAGTAATTAGTTTTATCTTTATTTTTACTAGGTATTTTCATCTTATTAAAGTTTTTCTTTATTCATACCTGTGGTCATACTTATGACCAGACACATGTGTTGTGGTACTGGCACAAGCAGAACTAAGCCTAACCCTGGGGTTTTGGAGGGTTTGTTGGTTTGTTTGCCTTTTCCATTAAGTGTTGTTCTTAATTTACCAGCGGACCCTGCAAGTTTTGCTTCCTGACCTTGCAGCCAAGGCCAGTCCTGCAGCCTCCACACTTATCAGAACCATAGCAAAGCAATTGAATGTGAACCGAAGAGAGATTTTAATCAATAACTTCAAATATATCTTCTCTCATTTGGTCTGTTCCTGCACTAAGGATGAGCTTGAGCGGGCACTTCATTACCTCAAGGTAAATTGGTATTTGCTCTATTACACCTGCAAATTAGGAGCAACAGTTGATGCATAATGAGCTTTCTGCTTTAAGTTAAGATATTGCAAAGCATAGGCTGGGAAATTGTATATGCAGAAGTTTTGTTCTTGTTATTTATAATCAGTTCTGTTGGCTCTGAGGAATGTTTCTAAGATATTTTATGAACTTAGCAAATTCTAAAAACTTTGTTTGTCTGACACTGAGCTGATCAGAAGCTTTTCCTTTGATTCCTATAACAAATCAACCGGAGCCCAGTGCTTCCTGTCTCTCAGTGCTCTAATTACATTGTGATTAAATAAAGACTTTGTGTTTGACTGTAGAATGAGACCGAGATAGAGCTGGGCAGCTTGCTGAGACAGGACTACCAGGGTCTGCATAATGAATTATTGCTGCGGATTGGAGAGCACTATCAGCAAGTCTTCAATGGTTTGTCCATATTGGCTTCATTTGCCTCTCATGATGATCCCTATCAGGGACCTAGGGAAATAACCTCACCAGAACAAATGGTAAGGACATCAAAATATTCATATTCAGTTTTTTCAATAATTTCTTTTTGGCCATTGTGAGAGTGAAGGCAATTTGCAATTCTCTGAACATCACTTATTTCAGGCAAAAAGTGGAAGAAAGGCTGGAATTTCCTATTAAGTGTTCCTATAATAGGGAGATCCATACCAAATACGCATGAAACCAAATCAAAACAAAAAGTGCCCAAACAAAGCAACAGCGCACACACAAATCCTAAGATCCTACAAAACAGCCGTAACCACAGCCTAACAGAGATGTCTGTCATTAACACTGATGTTTCTTAAGTAGCAGTGTATGTATTTGGGATTCTTCTCTTATTTATTTCAGAATTAGCATTTCATACCTGCTTTTTAATTTCTTAGGCTTTGGAATGTGTAAATTGTAAGATCGTTTGGGTTTTTAGCTTTTGTTTTTCCTCTCCACAGGCTGATTATCTGCAACCTAAATTGCTTGGTATCTTGGCTTTTTTTAACATGCAGTTACTGAGTTCCAGTGTTGGCATTGAGGATAAAAAAATGGTGTGTAAACTTAATTCTGAATATTAAAAGAAAAGTAAGCAAGGACTGTTTTAATATTCCAGACTTACTTGTGTGATCATGCAACTGTCATGGAAGTCTCAAAGATACTAAGGTTCCAAAATGGTTCTTTAAAACTGATGGTCTCACTGTGGGTAGGACTTCTGTGTAAGCTCAAAAGTTTTTGATATGTTTCTTTAATGGTCAGGTAGTGTATTACATATTTCAGTCAAACGTGGTGTATGCAACAAGTCAGTCAACCAGGAATTATAGGGGGGAAATCCAAGTGTATGATTTTTAATGTGTGAAACAAACAACAGTGGGAGAATGAGGGAATATGGGAGAAAACTGGAATTACTGCATGGGGTTATATAAGGACACCAAAGGGTAAAGGTAAAGAAAAAAAGATGGAAATCCAAGAGAAACTGGATTTCATTAGTTTTGGTTCTCACAGAACAGCTCGTTTCAGCTTTGCAGTAGAGAGCATTTAGAGAAATTAGAGCTCACAGCTTGAGACAAACTGAAAATTCTGCTGAGGCAGTGCTTCTAACCACAAGACTGGCCTTTCAGCCACCTCACAGAGAGAGTGTAGATGATTTCTGCAGGAAGTTTTCAGTGCTAGAATGTATATAACCTTTACATTGATAGACTGCATTTTCTCTGGTGTTTTTTTGCTTTTCGTGTTAAAATGTTCTCATTTTCGTAGCCTCATTTCTTCATGCTTTCTGAATTTCTTAATTTGTATAGCATTTCTTTTGCTTCATCTGCTATTGTTTCTATCTTTTCTTCTGGTTTTTTATTCTTGGTGAGTTTCCCCTTGCATGACCTTTTCTCAAGCTCAGGTTTATTCCTGTGTAACAGATCTCTCATGCTGGACATTTTACTACCTTGTTTGGTGTAGTGTTACTGTGACTGAAATATCTCCTGCATCTTAGTATTTCTCTTCTGTCTTTCATTGACAGCTGAGCTATTACGTGTTCCCTGATGCTTGCCAGTCACTTCTGTGAGCAGTTGTATGTCAACTCCGTTGGGGTTTTCTTGGTTTGGTTTTTCTTTTAAATGCAAGTTTTTTTATTTCCTCTATATTTCCTAAGCCTTCTCTTTTCAGCTTGGGATATATAGTTTATCATGTCTTATAACAATCATCTATAATCATTAACTCCTTTGGTGTCCACAGTTCTTCCCTCATCTGTCAACAGCCTAAATAATGTGGGGTTTTGTTACAATCTTGCCATTAGAGATTCCCTTTCACTCTCTGTTTTCTAAACCCAGATTATTTATTAAAACATCAAACTGATTTTGATGTCTTAGAGTATGATTTCTTAAGCAAGGGTAGGCTGATTTTAATAGAAAATGTGACCTATACATGTTCTCCTGAGTATCTAATACACTAAAATGACTTTCATCTATGTCTAGGCTTTAAATAGCCTGAGGTCTTTAATGACACTCATGGGTCCCAAACACGTCAGTTCGGTCAGAGTGAAGATGATGACCACGCTGAGAACAGCTCTGAGATACAAGGATGACTTCCCAGAACTGTGTTGCAGGTGAACTGATGGTGTGCCCAAACAGTGGCATCCCTGCTATTTCTGTCCTTTAATATATTTTGCTTTGTTCTGGACAGTAATCTAAACCACAGTGCTGAAATAGCTTAAAATGCTTCTCACGACTCACCTGAAATGTTTTCTGCAGAGAAGAATCATTGATTACTCTTGTTTTGTTGTCTTTTCTTGTTTAGAGCCTGGGATTGTTTTGTTCGAAGTCTGGACCATTCCTATCTTGGCTCCTTGCTCAGCCATGTGATAGTAGTGTTATTGCCCCTCATACATATCCAACCCAAGGAAACCACAGCAATATTCCACTTCCTCATAGTGGAGAACAGGTACTGTACAAAATAATTTCAGTTATATGGATTAAATCCTGCAACAGGAATTGGGATAACCCTAAATTCAAGTCATCCAGCAATGAGATGAGAAAACTTGTTTTTCTGCTAAATCGTTGTTATTGTATAAAATTCCCCCTTCTCTAAATTGTGTTGAGATCTTGAAATGTGACAAGTGATAGCCCCATCTGAAAAGGTGTTTTTATATTGTCCTTATAAAAAGATATTATGCTGTGGCCAAGTTGAAACCCATTCAGACACTTAACCCTGCCAGGTTTTCTTGAGTGGTTTTTTTTCCTGCTGGTCTGGAAAATGACTTCCCTCTACAGAATAATGATGATTGTTAACAGTTGCTCTAAGATAGAGAGAAGTGTACACAATTGGAAATGGGAGGAAATGAGTTCTCTGTTTTCTTTAATAATTAGAGGTATAATTATGAAGTACACAGATTATTATGTTGAGTAAGATTTCACGCATTCCCTTCAAATGGTCACACCAACTGAAAACAAAATCAAAGTTTAATACAAAATACTTCTAATTCTCATGACTTAACCTTTTTGAGGATAAGGTTGAGCCATAATTCTTTTTCATCTTATATTTTGTGGCTTGAAAGTATGTTTGGGGTTTTTTTAGGAATGTTGATACTTAATGTCTTGATTACTTCTGTTGCATTTTCATTTTTCTTGCATTGTATCATAACAACAGTTTTCAAAATAAAAGGTAGCAGTAGGAATAATAAGGCTCTTGTAGAAGGCCATAGTAGCAGTATTGAAAGAGATTTCTTCATTGCTTTCTTTTGATGTGTTTTTAACGTTTTTCTGATTCAACTAATGTTTGCCATATTCTTTGCAATATTTTTTTGATAACTATTAGGGATGCAGTACGAGACTTCCTACATGAAATATATTTTCTGCCTGACCTTCCTGAACTAAAAGAAGTTCAGGTTGTCCTTCAGGAATATAGAAAGGTACAGCTTCTTTTATTTATTTGGTTGGCTTTAATGCATCAAATGAATTTGATGCATTCCTCCACGGAATTCCACGTGAATTCTTCCACGGCTGAGGAAAACATGTAAAGTTTATTGTTAAGTGGAAATAGTATTTATCTGCCTCCACCACAAAACAGGTTTGCAGGAGTAGTTTAAGCAGGTTCTGATTCTTGTTTAGGAATGAAATATACTCATGTTCAACATTCTTGTTTCTGTAGCATCTCCTGAACGCTGGCTTTTCATCTCTTTTGTGACAGATTATAAGATGAGAAGTCAGCAGTTTTAGCTATGGCAATAATTATGTTACAAGAGAAGCTGCTTTCCATTTGATCCCTTTTCCATGTTCACTTTACAGGGAGCAAAGTTTTTCTCTTCTTAAGAGTACCCTATGGTCTATTTCATTTGTTCGCCCTCAGAATGATTAGGTAACAGATGGGAAGTAAAAATTATTTTGTAGGAATGAGGCAACAAAAGTAGAAATTAATTTGGTTTTAGATAGACTTAAAACAAAGCATTTTCTTCTGATTTTATAATTTTTATTTATGCCATCATTATGTTTACCTAAAAGTGAAATATAGCACCTTTTTGAGGAAAATATTTTAAAAAATAGGTCAGAAGACAATGGTATGTGTATATAGGTGAGAATGTAGGCAAAAAGAGAGTTGTTTCCATGTGTTCTTACCTGTGTTCTTTGACATGCTGTTCAGTCATATTCCTGTTATATTTAACTTGAACTTCTTATGTCATGTTCAGGAATCCTCCAAAAGCACAGACTTGCAGACAGCCCTGCAGCTGTCTATGAGAGCTATTCAGCATGAGAATGTGGATGTTCGTATTCATGCACTTACCAGCTTGAAAGAAACATTGTATAGAAACCAGGTATAGAAAACCACCTTCAGTAGAACTAAAAATAAATTGAATTAGCATCTGGACCAAAAGTCTAAAACTCCTTATTGTTGCAGGGCATTCACTTGAACTGGGTTATTCTCCTCAGTTTATTAAGCTGTTTCTTCATAAAATGGGGAAAATGGATTCTTTTTCATGACACCTCATGTAGGTGGACTTTCAAATCCATCAAATCTTTGTGATGCTGATTCAGCAAGGCTAGTGTACTTTTTTTTTTTCCAACTCTGAGGAAAGATGTATCTAAGAACTCCATTTTAACAATCTGTTTTGTGGGCTAATTGTCTGTTTAGGACATGTATGGCTTTTACATCAGGAATCTAACTCATAAAAGCAAATGTGTGCATGTGTGTGTAATATCTGAAAGAATTAAGATGTGTTTGACCACCTCACACTTCTTTTTTTTTTCCTCTTCCTTCTTTGTCTTCCACCGTCAAAAATTTGAATCCATTGATCATATTCAAATAAATTTTATAGCCATGTACATGCTGAAGACGCTGCTTTACCATTTGTGTTGTTGTTAGCCCAGAGGGTGTATGTGACCCATTAGAAAAAGTAATAAATCTGTGCCTGTAACCTTAGTAGTTACAAGATTGTGGAACACTCTTTAGCCAGAAATTTAAAAAAAAATTCTAGCTAAAAGAACAAACGATCATTGTGCATATTCCTGGCCAACCAGTTATTCTTGCAGCTCAGGTCAGCAAAATCCTGCCATGTCTTGCTTAGTTAGAAGTTTAGCAAAATAATTGAGGCAAATCAAACTTAATTAGTTCCACAGCTTGTGGAACTATTTGCTCAATGTTGGCTGTGGTTTCAGTTTTCATTAAGCGTAACAACGACAAACATCTTGCTTTTTTTCTGTATTTGGACTAAATGTGAAACTAAGGAATAAAAGCTGAGCCAAAACAAAAAAGAAAGGACATCCAGTTAAAATGATGGGCATTGATCAAAGGACTTGAAACCCTAGGCTTTGTAGGACTTGAGAGTGAAGAAATGTCCAAGAAATGGCAAATAATAAGAATACAAATTGTCGGGAACAAATGGCAGCAAACCCAGAAGGTATGACAACAGCTGCATGAGAGAAATTGGGAGGAAGTATTGGAACACAAAAGAAAAGGGATAATTAAGTGAAAAAGATAATGTAGAAGAGAGGTTCTTGGTAAGACAAAGAAAGAAAATTAAGTTAGTAGAGAGGTGTATGATAATGAAATACAATATTGGCCATGACAGCATTATTAACTGAGGCCCAAATCCCTCATTCATTTGTTTAGTCCTTCCTAGGGGGAGAAGCAGATTAGTGCAATTGGACTATAGTTACAACCTGAAGTCATGGCTAAATGAAATTGGAAGTGAGTCACAGACTGAAAATTTCTGAGCTTGTTTACCATAAACATGGTTGTAGAAAACCTCAACTTTGTTGTTGTTATTCAACTTCCTAGGAAAAATTGATCAAGTATGTCACAGACAGTGAAACTGTGGAACCATTCATCTCCCAGCTGGTAACAGTGCTTCTCATTGGCTGCCAGGATGCAAATTCCCAAGCTCGACTGCTCTGTGGAGAATGTTTAGGTGAACTGGGAGCCATAGATCCTGGCAGGCTCGATTTTTCAACAAGTGAAACTCAAGGAAAACACTTTACATTTGTGGTAAGAAGCATTGCAGTAGTGTTTTGTTTAGCATTAGGTGTCTTCTAAAAGTCCTTGAGTGGAGGGAGCCTCTTATCTCTAGACCCTTTGAAAATCGGTACTTGCTGTCTCACCTAAAACAGTTTAAAGTTAAGCTTCCAAATGATTATTTAAAGATCCAGCTATTACTCTGTTTTAATAAAACTGGCATTCTGTTTGTGGTTGAGGCTGGAGTGGAGGATCCAAGTTTTGCCTATGGATTATTAATGGAACTGACCAGAGCATTCCTTGCTTATGCTGATAATGTTCGTGCTCAGGATTCTGCAGCATATGCAATTCAGGTAAGATGCGTGGTTAGCTCCTACTTTTATTTCACAGATTATTTTCTGTAACACTGAACTTAAAATTGTGCAATATAAACGTTCATTTTGAAGTACATGTTTTAAGTATTTGAAACTTCATCCTGTACAGCTTTAAATGACAAGGTACTCTTAAAATTCTGGGGAGCTGTCAAATATAGGTTTGTTTGCTTTTGTGTCGCAATATTTTAGGAGACATTTGATGTTTTAGAGGTAGCTAGCAGTCCATACATAGGGATTCAAGGAGTAATCCTGAGAGTGACTTAGAATTAGTTCAGGTTCCACAAGCAGAAATGAGAAGCAGTGAGTATTCATTCCTAAGGTAGTTTCTGCTTGCACTTTTAAGAAGCAATTGAGAGGGAGCCTACCCTTATTTTCAAACTCTTAAGTCTTTTGTGCTGGCTTGATTTAGTGGATGGGGGGTTTTGGTGTCTTTTTGTTGTTCTTGCTGTTATTGATGTTTAATAACTTTGTGAAAACTTCAGGACAGGTCATTAATCTAGGAGAAAATAGGTGGCCCTATGTAGTCAGTAGGATAAGAATTTTATTAGCATATGCACAAGGTTGTGCACTTCCTGCACAAGGAGGAATTAGACTAAATTATAGTCCTGGTTTATTGGCAGAGATGAAGACTATGATACAATGTGGTCCAAACACCAACTGGAGAATCTGGGGAATCAGCAGTTGAAATCAAAACTGCCTAGTGTAGTAACAGGGGATTAACAATGTTGGATCACAGTTTTGCAGTTACAATTTCTGAATTAAGCATTCCATAACTGCTCTCTCATTACTTATCGTGGAATCATTCAGGTGCAAAAAGACTTCTAAGATCATATACATGGGGTTTTGTACTGTGGTATGAAAATTGTCATGGCTAACTTGGTGATGTTGTAAACCATGCCTTTTCAGGAGTTACTGTCCATCTATGACTGTAGAGAGACAAACACTGACTGCCCTGGCTCCAGGCTTTGGAGGAGGTTTCCTGAGCATGTGCAGGAGATCTTGGAACCTCACTTAAACACACGGTATATGACAGCTTAAGCAATGTCTTTTCATAACATATCTAAATGCTTTTCTCTCCAGGCCAGTATTAACTTCATATGGTTTTGTATTGTCACTCTTCTGGGAAGAGTGATACGCATATATACAAAATTCAAAGAAGGTCTTTCTACAAAAAGCTGAATTAGCACTTACTTGGAAGTAATTCTCTCTAAATCAAACAAGCAAAACTTGGAGCTCATACTTTGCCCAGGTCTGCCTGTTTGTCCCTAGAGCACTGGCTTATATGATGTTTTGAAGCTTTTGTTTGTTTTCTTTCCCCTGTACTCAAGTCTATTAACATTCCATTACTGCTACCTTCTATCAAGTAGGAGGAGCTCAGTGAGTTTTAATTTGACTTCTTCTTCACATTATTTTTATCATTACTTCAACCAAATGAAACTTCAAATTATGTTTGTGTCTTAATTTGAAATATTCAGTTTCCTTTCTATTTCCTCATGAAGACAGTCATGCTCACCTGTGATAAGCTTTACCTTTTTTAGAAAACATACTTTCTGGCCTTTCCAACTGCATTTCTTAAAACTGATACAAATAGCACGTTAAAATATACTTACAAGCAACCTAACAAATTATGAGAATTTTTATTTCATATTTCATTTTAATAAGCTCTAGAATAAAATATGTTGATTACCAAAAGTAGGTTTTTAAATTCTATTTCTAAAGATTCAAAGATGGAACTTAATACTGTTCCAGTGAGGGAATTTAATAACTAACAATGTGCTCTTGTTTATTATATTAAATAAAAAGTTAGTTTTATTAAATGGATATTTTAAAATTACAGGTACAAGAGTTATCAGAAGGCTGTAAATTGGTCTAAGGTGAAGAAGCCAATTTACTTAAGCAAATTAGGTGATAATTTTGCAGAATGGTCAGCAACTTGGGCAGGTTATCTTATAACAAAGGTAAGAGAATAAATCTTTCTTTAATGCTCCTTGCAACACAGTTCTTGAACCTTATTTCAGTTTCTGCAGGTCAGGGATAGATGGGAGAATATGGCTGTTTGAAGCTAAAAGCCAAGGAAACTTGCCTTTGTCCAGAGACTCTTGTGAAACTGAGTGCACTGACAAATGCTTGTGAAAAGTATCTGAAATGCTTCTGGATTTACCTTTTCAGTTTCGGAAAGATTTCCCTGTAGCTCCATAATCCCAGCAAATAAAAAGTACTTATATCTTCTTTTTCTTTTCCCTTTCCAATATCTAAGTGACCGACCAAAAATGTCACTTCCAAATCAACCAGTGTAAGAAGCGAATTAAATTGCAGTAGCTCAGTAACTACACTGTCCTCTTTCAGACAGAGAAGAGTTTAATGTCTTAATAATTTCCTACTTTCTACAGGCTTTTAAGGGCAGAAGAGAGGCTGAGTGTAGTGGTAGACTCAGCCTTAAGGTTGTTTTTCTATGGCCAGTGCAAGTTCACAATGGTGTAAAAAACATGGAAAAGTGGAAATGTAAGCAGTGCTTACCTGTCTTTTGTGCTATCAGCAGTTGCTACCTGTAATAGCAGCTACCATCTGGCATCCCTGTTGCAGATTTAAGTCTGATGAACCTTCTGTAGGAGACAAGTATCTTAAAATTACTGGGTGGACTAGAATTTGTGTTCGTCAACAAAAGGAAATCTATTAAGTGTTCAGGCATTTGCACTTTTGTAATGATGCTTTTCCTGGAAATAATATTTTTCTATAGGTACGACATGATCTTGCCAGAAAAGTTTTTGATTGCTGCAGTATTATGATGAAAAATGACTATAAAGTGACAATTTATCTCCTTCCACACATCCTTGTCTATGTTTTGTTGGGATGCAGTCAAGAGGATCAACAAGAGGTGAGATGTATAAGATGGTAATGTTTTTCACAGGAATGGTCAGGAGCTGTTCTTCCTAAGAGCTGCCCAGCTCTGCAGTATTATATAGACCTACATGAATAAATTGTTTAGGTGTTAAACTCCTTTTTGTGTATTAATAATATAAATTTTCTGACAGGATTTTGAATATACTCATACAAGTTTGTGTTGGAACTGCTTTTCTGTGGGTTTCCATCGATTTGTTCAGTTGGGTCTAGGATGAGATATTATGTAGTTAATAATGACTGCAGTAACATCAAGAGCTGGAGTGGTACAAAGAGGAAGTGTGCAACAAAAACAACCAATAAATTGAATTCATATAATTCCAAGAATTCAGGCTTACATTTTTTTCTTCTCTTTTGCATACAATTACAGTTTCAGTGGATAAACTATTTAGCTACCAGATTCATGTGGAGCAGGATTCCTAGATGTGTTGTAGCAAAGCAGGAGCGGGAGAGAAGTCGTCTTGCTTTCCTTCAGTTTGCTTGAGCTGTCAGTGCATGTGCCCATGTGCTGCCATTTTTACTGGGAGCAGCACATCTATGTACAGAGACATGCAAGTTTGCAAGGACTCTTTTGTAAGCATGTCCTGGATGAAACAAAGGAAGTAGAAGATAGTGAAAAGTATAACCTGCATTCAATTAATTTGAAATTTCACAGCTAAAACACCTGTGTTTAAACACTGTGGGTGTGTAGAGGCGTGTGATGATTTTTCTTCTGTGAGCAAGTACATCCACAATAAGCATCTGTTCTGTATGTTAACTCATATTTTGTGGACTAAAACAAACAGAAACAGATATTTTGTCATGTTATTTACCTAAACATAAGCAAAAAAATTCATCTGTGATCTAATAACCACTAGATAACTTTGTTCATACAAAATCTTGAAGTATTGTGTTTGTAGAAGAGGTGCAGTAGCATTTATTGTATCTTGAAACTTAAAGGCTTCCTCCCTGTATGGAACCCCTTGACAACAGCTGCCACTTGGTTTGCCATTTCTTCCTTTTGAGATTATGGGACAACAAGATCATGAAAATAAGCCCCAAATTATTAAAATATACATTTAAAGTATCTAAAATATTCATTTAAAGTATCTGGTATTTTAGTTTGACTTTTGTGTTAATTGCTGTTTCCTACTGTTTTGCTGCTGGTGTGACACTTGTGTCTTTTACCTTTGCGTAGGTTTACATGGAGATCATGGCTGTTCTGAAACACGATGACCAGTCCAGCAGGAGACTTGAAGACAGCACATCTGATCTGAGTCAGCTGAGCACACAGACAGTGTTCTCCATGCTTGATCATCTCACTCAGTGGGCTAGACATAAGTTTCAAATACTCATTGCTGAGAAAAATGCTGGCAAGTGTAGCAAAGACAGAAGTGATCTAAAAAGTGAGTGATGCTTATTTTATTTAAAATGGCATTAACATTATTCAAAGAAGTATTTTATTTATGTTTGCAGCTTTACATTATGACCATTTACAAATGCTGTATTAGTATAATATGTAATCTGTTTTATGGTTTCTTAATATCATACTGTGATTTCCACCCCAAATGCCTTGTTCTGAATGGCTGTTGCAAGAAATACAGATTTAAAATTTGAACAATGAAGTGTTAATTTCTTGATAGTTCTCTAAAAATTCAGTTTAACTGAATATTATATGTAATATTATATATAATATATAATATTCTGTGCTGTATTGCAAGATGTACGAAGTTCACCAGAATTGCTTTAAATAAATTGTTGTTGACAGAAGAGAAAACCATGTTCTTAAATTAGTACAGTTATCTTACTAAACTGTTCCATGAGTTAATTAAATTTTGATGCATAAATTATTCTCATAAATGAAACCTCAATTGACAGACTTTTTAATATGTCTTTTTTCAATAGCATCAAGTGAGGACTATGAAGAATATCAAAATGTGACACGTTTTCTAGACCTTATTCCTCAGGATACACTGGCTGTGGCCTCCTTTCGCTCCAAGGCTTACACAAGGGCTGTGATGCACTTTGAATCATTTATCACAGAGAAGAAACAAAATATTCAGGAACATCTTGGATTTCTTCAGGTTCTGAAGTTCTTTTTGGTTTTTGTTTTTATTTTAAAATGAAAATGTATATGATGAATAAAGCTTGGTCAAATTCTTCATTGTGGTGGGAAGAAGAAAAGATGGATACAAGCATTTAGTCATCTGTGTTTCAGCATATTTAGTACTTTCTCTTGCTTGGCATGCTTTTTATATGAAAAGGAATGAGTAGCTTTCTAGTGTATAGTAAAATCCCGAAAATAATTAAATGTCAGTTTGTTGATAACATTTATTGCTTTGAAGTTGGCTCTGTGCCTTTTGTCAGAAAATACAGCCAACTATAATAACAAAAAAAAAAAAAAAAGCCAAAGCACATTTGAAGAAATTCCAAGTGGCTTATTCTAAAGTAGAAAAAGAGCCAATGCTAAAGGTGTTTCAAATTATATAAATTAGTTTCGAGAAGTAATTTAACCTCTGGGATAATCCTGTTTGTGGTTCCCAATGGTTTATATACCTCAGTGACATTTCAAATTTAAAAAAACTTAGTATGTTGCTTTTTCACCTAAAGTAATCTTCATCTTTATGCTATCAGGTAATAGTAGGATATTTACTTTGCTCTGCATACAGATGGTTTCAGGTAGCTTCATGTAGTACTCTATAGTATGAGAACGTAAGTATTACTGTATTCCAGGCAAAAGTAGGGCTCAACTTTGGAAGGAGCCCAGCAAAACTGACATCTTCCATGAAAGTTTATTGCTACCAAGTCCTACAGGGTAGTGTGTGCTCCATGTTCAAGAAGTTGTGTGATTTTGCACATTATCTATAAAACAAATTATTGGTTTTAATGGCCATGTCCAATTCTGTTTGAATAAAGAAGTTGTATGCTGCTATGCACGAGCCAGATGGAGTGGCTGGGGTGAGCGCCATTCGGAAGGCAGAGCCATCTCTCAAAGAACAAATCCTTGAACATGAAAGTATTGGCTTGTTAAGAGATGCAACAGCCTGCTATGATAGGGCTATCCAACTGGAACCTGATCAGGTAAATAGAAAACTTTTTTTTTTCTTTAAATAAATATAATTATTATTTTTAATCTTATTAGCTCACAGAAGACTAAGGCGAGGAAACCTCTTTAGAATATTTAAGTAAACTAGGAATCTAAGTGTTGTAGCAGCTGCTAAATCATTATTGCTGTTGGAAGTATCTTATGAAGTGAAACAAATCTCTTACTGGATTTTTTGAATGTTCATTTAACTTCTGGTGCAATTAGTTATGCTTTTTTGTATTCTAAAAAGCACCCAAATGGGCATATTTCTTCCTTCAGGCTGCGATGAATTTCATTAATGTGTATATGTGGGGTTTTCATTTGTTGTTTTGGTTTTTTCCCTATTTCTAGATTATTCACTATCATGGTGTAGTGAAGTCCATGTTAGGCCTTGGTCAGTTATCTACTGTAATTACGCAGGTCAATGGAGTGCTTGCAAACAGGTACTGTAAACATCTAATACACATTTTATTTGAATAATATGAAGCTCTGGTATAAATCTCTGTCTCAGTAACTACTTCTGCTCATTATCAAACATTTCAGGCTTATTAAACGTAATTGAATTAGCAGTGTGAAGCTAGAAAAATTTGAGTGTTTTATCTATAAATGATTTATTTCAAGAAGTCTAGAAATTTTTGTAGTTTTTGTCTGCACTCTGAGCAGTGTTGGTATGTGCTTTAATTTCTTAGATAGAATTTTTTCATTGTTTCCCATGTTACTGATTCCATTGGTATTCTGTAGTCTAATAGGTAAATGGATTAAAAGATGGTAGGTTTTGATGTGTACCACAGAAGTGAAATACACTCTTTGGAGATTGCATTTATGGGATCATGTTGTACAACTCTTTTGTTACCAGTGCACGTCCTTTGATTTTGCTGACTCTCATTAGAAGCAAGCTTATCTTGCCTCTTTTCAAGTAAGACAAGTTTTATATAAAGAACATTTGCTAATATAATGTAGGATTAACATACTGAGAGGAGACAGCACAAAATTTTATTGCCTTTTCTTTCTTTTAATAGGTCTGAATGGATTTCTGAATTGAACACTTACAGAGTGGAAGCAGCCTGGAAACTGTCACAATGGGATTTACTGGAAAATTATTTGGCTTCAGGTAAGTTATTATTATATAAAAAGTATTAATACTTCATTGCATTTCTGAACAATTATATGTTTTAGTTTAATCATCTTGAATCAAGGGGCAGCTGTTGTCGTTTGTCTTGGATTTTACTGGTAGGCAGGTTGGTTCTGTCTGTCTTCTGGGTTTTGTAACTGTATTTGATTGTAACCTGGACAGTCTTTGAGCAGAAGTTTGGAGTGCATGTATATTTTGGGTCTGTTTGGCTGGGTGGATTGTGGAGTTGAATTATACAGTGTAACTTAGATCTGAGATAACGTTATTTTTCCAGTAGTATGTTAAGACGAATTAGCACATTCAGGTTAAGCTGCTTAAGGAAGCAGAGTCTTCTTTTTCTCCCCAAAGATGCAAAGTCCACTACTTGGAGTGTCAGACTGGGACATTTATTATTATCAGCCAAAAAGAAAAATGAAGCAGCTTTTTATGAGACGCTCAAGGTTGTTCGAGCAGAACAGATTGTGCCCCTTTCAGCAGCGAGCTTCGAAAGAGGATCCTATCAGCGAGGATATGAACACATTATCAGGTTTCTCATTTTCATGTCACTATTTTAAAATTCAGAAATCACATAATCAAGTATGCAGCAGCAATAATTTTGCATTTCAACAGTACATGGTACTGGTGTGCATTTTTTGTCACCTATTTTTTTTTTCAATTCATCCAACTGAAAACCTTTGATTAATTAGGAATTTATATTTCTCCTCCATGGAAAACTTTCACAATAGTACTATGGGGTATAGTCTTTCAAAATCAGCTAGCAAGCTAATGTAAATGTCAGGTAATAAAAATCAGCAATTTAATTCCATGCTTGAAGTAGTACAAATAGGCCAGTAACTCCATTAGTTTAAGAGCATTTCTTTTGGTCCATATGGAGACTGAAAAGCGCTCCCTTTTTTATCAAGAAAGAGCAGTAAGAATTAAACCATATCCCTTTTGGTAGTTCTACTTTTCTACTTAGACTTCTAATTTGGCTGTAGTAGACTAAAACGTGAGTAGCCTTTTTGAATAAAAAGACTTAATACTTCTTCGGCACTTTAAGTGCACCCTTTTGGCAAGATGTTGCCTGAAGCCAGTTGAAGTGTGTGTTTTACTTCTTAATTCTATTTTATGTTGGTAATTTCTCCAGTGTTGTTTGGGAAAAGAAGTTTGAGTATTGAGAAAGAAATGTTTCAAAGTAGTTTCCTTTAGCCATTGATCCAGGCTACTTGGAAGCCTTCCAAGAGTCACTGTTTCTCTGTCAGATGTACCCACTACATTTGTACCCACTGCTCTCTGCCAGTGAGAACTGGGGCATTTACAACCACTCAGCTTTCCATCTTTACAGTGACAGATAATAACAGTAATGGTATTTTTAAATAAATGGAATAACTTCACTTTAAGTAAAAGTACATTGCTTTTAAAATGGGATTTGTTGAAAATACTAGACTTTCTGAAGAATTACTGCTGAAAGTAATGGACAGAAATAGTCTTTCTAAAGATCGACTTCCTGTCCAAGTGATCTACATTGTCTCTGTTCAGCAGCTTGGCAAAGGAATATTAAGGAAATAACTAATCAGTTTACAAATCCTTTATGTTGTGTGCTTGCTTTTGCTGCATTTTTGCTTTTAGAATAAATCTTACTGGATGACATTATTTACAGAGACAGATTTTTAGAAAGTAAATGGCAAAAAACTCTGTAAAATTTGCATGTATCTCAGACAGCAATCAATTTTCAACACTTTTTTTCCTTTATTTTGCTAACAAAGGTTGCATATGCTGTGTGAGTTGGAACACAGTCTTGGGCCAATGTTTCAGCAACCAGATGGTGACCACAGTAGAGATTCCCTGAATTGGTGTGCTCGCATTGAAATGACCCAAAACTCTTACAGAGCAAAAGAACCCATTTTAGCACTGAGAAGGGCTTTGCTTAGTCTCAGTAAAAGGTGAGGATGTGACTGTTTCTTGTCTATTTTGTATTCTCAGTAATACTCTGTGTTTCCATATGTGTAAGAAGAGAGAAGATAAAACTGGAAATTTCTTGTAGACAAAAGTAGTCCTCAAATATTATGTACCTTCAAAATAGAGAGGAAAAGTGGTATCTATAGGAAAGAGAAGCAAGAAACGGGAAGAAGGTGTATTTGTTTCTAGGCCTAAATGGAAACAAGGGTGAAACAAATGTATTAAAATAGTTTTAAATTATTATTATGTAGTATATAGCTTATTAAGAAATTCAACTTGTGTTTCAACACATTGTGATATTTACTTCAGATTTTCTAGCATTTATAATAGAAATGTTTCATTTTCTGCAAAAATGTCTTTGCAGTCAGGATTACAGTGAGCTTGTTGGTCAGTGTTGGCTTCAGAGTGCTAGAGTTGCAAGGAAAGCTGGTCATCACCAGACTGCCTATAATGCTCTGCTGAATGCTGGAGAATCGACGCTCTCAGAACTTTATGTAGAAAGAGCAAAGTGGCTCTGGTCCAAGGTAAGGAAAACAAAAATGGAATTTAATTTCTTTAATGCAAGAAAATAATATTTTTAGTTTTCTTCAAGAAAAAAATGGCACAAAATCAGCATATGTAAAACAAGATATGTCAGTTGGGACTATGAACACATTGCAGCTGATCCTCCAGCTTCTGGTCAGCCCTTTTCTGTATGCATAGCCCTTTTCTGTATGCACTGACCTTTCTGGCACCTTCGTATAAAACTGGTGCATTACCTGCCTCTTTCAAAACAGCCAAATTTAAATTGTGTTAATAGTAGACCTCTCCTTAATTTGTTTCCTTTTAACTAATAGCAGTAGGCAGCAAACATGAGGGCAATTATTGTGATACACCTAAAGGCGCAACAATGCTGAGATAACAAGGAAATACAAGAAGCATTTGAAGTCAGTAATATTCAGTTACCACAGCCAGAATGGCCTAGAACACACTTGGAGTCATAGCTTTGCCTTAATAACAACTGTAAGAGGGAGGTTTTGCATTTCTCTTATTTAAAGTATATAAGATGTTTTCTGTCTTCCCCTTAGGGTGAGGTTCATGAAGCACTAATTGTTCTCCAGAAGGGGGTGGAGTTATGTTTCCCTGAAAATAAAGCACCCTGCAATAGCAAAAATCAGCTCATCCATGGTCGGGCAATGCTGCTAGTGGGCAGATTTATGGAAGAAACTGCTAACTTTGAAAGCAACGCAGTGATGAAAAAGTATAAGGTAATCTGGAATACTACTGTTAACAAGGCAGGAGCTTTGAATAATAATGTATTCCTTAAGTAAGCTGTCATTCTGCTCCTGATGATGTCAAATATAACATAAATGGGATTAAATAGTGCATCAGTGTGTAGGAGGGAAGCAGTTCCTGTAAAGATTTTACTGTCTTAACCAGGTTTAATGTAACACATCAGTACAGTTCTCATCAGTGACAGCTACAAATACTTCATATAATTGTTTTAAAATAAACAAGTTAAAGAAGCATGGCTTTTTTCTCATGCTTACACAGATTAGAATTCCTCACTAAAATGTGGACTACTCCAAATACACAAAGTTGACTTGGTGATACATTGCACTACTCTTCAGTGTTATTTCTCTCTCTGATAGTGACTTGTAACTGTGCTTTAAATATGCTTCCAGTCTCTGAAGAACTAGGAAAAGGGACAGCTGGTATGTTCTTCTTGAACAATACAGCACTGCATGCTTCATCTTGTGATGCCTGTGAAATACTTTTTGGCATTGATTAATATTGCCTCCTAAAACAGTGGGAGATGTACATGTTTATGTTTCCTTAAAAGCAGCATGTCTCCTATCCAAGTTTTGGCATTTGATACTGTTACTGTTACTGCTGTCTTACTAAATAACATACTTTGTAACAGTCACTTAGATCTGTAAATGTATTAAATCAAATGAAGGTTGAAATAATGAAAACAAATGAAATTTCTTTGGATTTTACGGAAACACTAATGCTCAGAACTCTCTGCTAAGTATTGGCACAGGAAAGAAACCAGTGTTACTAGAGAAGGGATGTGCCTCTCACCAACTTACCTCTTTTCTGATACGTCACACAATTTTTTGTTTTTCTTTTAAACATCATGATGTAGAAGGAGAACAGAAACGTGAAAAATGTGGAATCATAGATTCATTTAGGTCAGAAGGATCATCGGGTCCAACTGTTAACATCCTGCTGTTTCACTTTTCAAAAAGCTCTAAGAAACTCAGTACTGAGTTTATTAGGATCAGGAACCTGATTTTAATGAAAGTGTGATCTTTCCTAGTTCAGGAATCCCATATCATTCTGTCTTGAATTGTCTTGCTGTCTCCAAACCCAAAAGGTATTCAAAGCCAAAAGACTTCTAGCTTGTAGAGGCAATTATCTTGAGGCAAAGTTAGAATTTTTGGAGTTACAGGGTTAAGAATTAATACTTTTTTTTGCATGTACTCTGCACAATGTAACTAATACAAGATGCTTGTTTCTTGAGAATAATTTTTTTATTTTTTATTTTTAAGTTAGCATCCTCTCAAAAGTAATTATCTCATTTTGATTTTGTTGCAGGATGTTACAGTTTTCTTGCCAGAATGGGAAGATGGACATTTTTATCTTGCAAAGTACTATGATAAATTAATGCCGATGGTAACTGACAACAAGATGGAAAAACAAGGAGATCTGATTAGATACATAGTTCATCACTTTGGCAGGTTAGAGGGGAACTTTGCTTAGTTTCTATAGAAGGATGATTATTATACTGGGAAAAAACATTTCTGTAGGAATATATTGTCTTTCACCAATTCAGACTGACTCAAATTTTTATGCAGTATTGTAAAACAAAATACTGCGTGCTTCCTTTTTTTTTTCATACCTAATTAATTTTTTTCACTAAACAATTGTCTGTCTTCTGTCGGACAGTTAATTGTTTCATCTGTGGTTTTGAGTAGTAAAAACAAACCCTTTGTATATTTTTGGTTGTTGCAGATGCATTAAAATGCTGACATAAATTTCTAAAGTTAGAATGGAATGTTAAATATGAATGTAAAATTTTTCTTACTTCTAATATACATCATTAACATACTTTGATTTAAATGTGTAATCACAGGTCTCTACAGTATGGAAACCAATTCATCTATCAGTCAATGCCAAGAATGCTGTCTTTATGGCTGGACTTTGGAGCAAAAGCATATGAATGTGATAAAGGTAGAACATTTTTTCCCAGTACATAGTTCCCATGTCATTCTTTTGAATAGATGATTGAAAGAACAGTGAAGTATAATTGCAGTTCTTTGTTTAGATTTATTGCCTGAGGCTATATGGAAACAAGAAAGTACTACTATTCTTGTTAAATACGGGATGTTAATATGCAGGAGAGTATTAATTATTTTAATTAAATCCTCCAGATTTTAAAAATAATATAATGAGACAGCATTGTTCCTTGGGTAACTGAAGTCATTAAATACATATAGGGAAAATCCTTGCATGCCCTTGGTCACCATTTTTGAGTCGTCTCATGAGTGATGAGTAGTAGTTTTGTATGCACTTGCTACAGTAAAGTGTTAGGCTTTGGGGCTTTTTTTCAATTTGTTTTGGTTCCACTCGGAATTTGACTGAAATTTTACCCCTCATTTTACTGAAATGAAGGGGAAAAAAAAATCTTGTAGGCAGGGAGCAGGAAGGCATGTGAAACTAACACCACAGATGCATTTTGGGTGGGAGATCTTGGTACAAATGAAAATTGTAAACATTGCTTGCAGGTCTGGAGTGAAGCAGACAGTTGTGCTCCTTGATCTTGTCCTCATTCTACACACTTAGGTCAACTGTGTTTGGCTGCAGGCACATCAGGTCCTGCTCTCTGAGGTGCTGCTGTGAAACTCATGCTGGGCCCTCAGGTGCAGGGGTGGAGATCGGAGCAGATGTGCTAATTTCATCCAATGGAAAGACTTTCTTCATTTCCTCTCCACTAAAGAACATTGGAATCCTTTTATCAGGCAAATACATGGAGTGTTTTTAGTTTGTTCTATGCCATTGTATCATTTTAGAGAAGTAATTTTAAGAGTGTAAAGAGAGCTTTTAATTGCCTGGTATTCTGCTTAGTTAAATAGCATATGTATTCAGTCACTGTATGCTGTGTTAAAAAGAACTTTACAGTAGGAGCTTTTTTGTTGCCTTCAGGTTTTTTTGGCTTATGAAAATTGCTATTATTCTATAGGCTTGGTTTAAATGACTTTCCATTTCCAGTGGGGAAAACCAGGAACATAGTCTTTTCCTTTTATTTTTCAGCTGGTCGTTCAGAACGTGTTCAAATGAAAAATGATCTGGCTAAAATAAACAAGGTGATTACAGAGCACACCAATCACCTGGCACCTTACCAGTTCCTGACAGCCTTTTCTCAGCTCATCTCCCGAATCTGCCATTCTCATGATGAAGTCTTTGCAGTTCTGATGGTGATTGTTGCTAAAGTGTTTTTAGCCTATCCACAGCAAGCAATGTGGATGATGACTGCTGTGTCCAAGGTATTTTGATATGTATAGCTACACCTTTATTAAGTTTACAAAACTGCTTTTCTCAGAAATGTAAATATAACCTATTTTACTCTAAGCTGATAAGAAGGAATTGAGAGTTTAAGTGTTGTGATACAGTGTTGTGGAAGAGGATATCAATGCCATCACTGCAAAATATTTTATTGCAGTCTTAATTCAGATATTACAGTTCAAATGTTCCAAATTGGAATGCTAATGTGCATCCAAACTTGTATGGTATATTAGGAAAGGAAATTTGAATAACAAATAGCTGATGAATTGTGTAGTTATGAGCAACAGATTTTGTTTCATTTACTAATTGTGTTACAGTACTTTCAGTTTTATACTCAACTTAGTAGATAGATGTACTACTAAGTATTTGGCAGTAAGGTTATTCCAAAGCAGACTGGGAAGCATGATGAATGCTCTTTCTTTAGTCTGGTGAAATAACATTCAGGATACATTGACATTCTCGAATATTGGCCTTTATGTTGTGGGACTCCCAAGAATGGTTTCAGAAGTAATAACCCCCACGCACACCCAGTAACAGTGCCACAATTGAAGCACATCCTTCTCCAGATATTAAATATGATAAGCAATAAGTAGAGGAAAGAATTAATTACTGGGGGGGGGGGAATTCTTCAACTCATTGTTTAATAAATTTTAACTTTCCTTTTTTTTCAGTCCTCTTACCCTATGCGTGTCAATAGATGTAAGGAAATTCTAAACAGAGCTATTCACATGAAGGAATCTTTAGGAAAATTTATTGGAGATGCCACACGCCTTACAGACAAGCTGTTGGAACTCTGCAACAAACCGGTACTTACAAAAATAAATTAATGCGTGTCATAGGATTATTCAAGAATGTAATGCAAAAGCTGCTTCTGATCGCTTTCATTAGCCAATTCATAATATTAATTATATTAATATTAATAATAACATATTAATGCTTATACATAGATATTAATTATTATTAATAATTATATTACTTCGTAATATTACTGCAGTTCAGCAGAAACTACACTGTGTTGTAAAAGATTTAAAATAGCTCTCAATCGAGCACATTGTAAAATATTTCAGTACATAATGGCTTGTTTCACAGTGCATGGGCTTTACATTGTTTTGTACTTTCACATATTCATGTCCATTAATTTTCAGAGTTTTACTGTAAAAATACGGTGAGTGTGCTCTTATGAACAAATTAATTTGATAATCAAGGTAAAACTAAATGAATTCTTTCATTTTTCTGTATTTATATTCAAAGTGAAAAATAAGTCTGCCATAACAGCCAGATATATTACTTCTGGATTATTTAATTTGCAATGTAGCTTGCTGGTTTTTTTAATTACAATAAGCATTTATTATTTATTAGTTAATGTGAAACAGCAGTATTATTTTAAGTGTTAATTTTAAATGTTATTGTTAACTTTGATCAACATTTTTTTCAAGGTTGATGGAAACAGCTCAACATTAAGCATGAATATTCATTTCAAAACACTGAAAAGATTAGTAGAAGAGCACACATTCAGTGAAATTCTCATTCCCTTACAATCTGTAATGATACCGACTCTTCCTTCAATTCCTGGTACCCATGCTAACCATGACCCTTTTCCCGGATGCTGGGCCTACATTGCAGGCTTTGATGATGCGGTAAGGCTCTAGTTGGCACATGTTTTTTCACTTCATGTTAAACAAATGTAGCTGCAAATATGTGTTTTCCCTAGAAATGGGAGGAACTAATAGGAGATTCCATAATTACTCTTGTGGAAACAGTTGCTTCTGTCACAGCAGCCTGAGGCAGGTGTGGCCTCTTGGCACTTAGATAAAGTTTTGGTCTGAGGTTAATGTGCTGCAGCACCATGGGAATGCTAACACGATTGGTTGCAGTGGTTTATTACAATTACACACTTTATTTCGGATAATCCGATAGAGAAGTTAGTAAAAAACTTCATTTTTCTTTAGGTGGAAATTCTTGCCTCACTTCAAAAGCCAAAAAAGATCACCTTGAAAGGTTCAGATGGGAAATCTTACATTATGATGTGCAAGCCTAAAGATGATCTAAGAAAAGACTGTCGGCTGATGGAATTCAACTCCCTTATTAATAAGGTTTGATGAATGAGACAATCAGATGCATTATACTTATTGACCAGGACAGAACACTGAGCTATTTAACAAAAAAAAGCCAATTTAGCTTGGGATAAAGCTCACTGGAAGAAAACTGGTACAAAATACCTTTTTTCAGTGAAAACCACTAGCAATTGAAAATGTATGACTTGTTACAGACTTGTGGAAACAATAACAAATTACAATATTCTGCCAAAACAATTGCTTATCCCAGCAAAAATAGAGAGGACAGGTTATTTACAGTAAACAAATACCTGTAAACTTTCTGCTGTCATGCTTAATATTTCTTATTTAGTAATTTCTAACATATTTTATAAAAAATAGGTAAATTAATCTTTTCATACTAAAGTGTTGCCATACCTCTTATTTTGGTTGTATTTTCCTCTTAACAATATGCTTAAGGTACCATGTCTTCTATGAGGTTAAAGCAAATGACAGCATCTCTGAAACACTAAAAGATTTATTTCAAATACTGCTTTTAAAGGATTTAAGCCATGTACAAGTTATGCAGTTTGACTATTTTATTGCAAAACCCTCTTTTTTTTTAAATTTACTTTGGAGAACAGATGCACATTTTGCTTGCATTTGACCTACTGCAGACTGTGAAGCTTAGATTTGTAAATTCCAGATTGTGTGATTGGAAAGTAGTTATAGATAGAATGTAAATGCTATAGATCCATTTTGTTCCTATCTGTGTTATCAGTGAATCTCATTTTTCTTTTGTGAATAGTGCTTAAGAAAAGATGCAGAGTCCCGTAGGCGAGAGCTCCATATTCGCACCTACGCAGTGATTCCATTAAATGATGAATGTGGCATAATTGAGTGGGTGAATAACACTGCTGGTCTAAGAAATATCCTGATAAAACTTTATAAGGAGAAAGGTAAAGAAAAATATTAGACTATAGTAAAAGTTTTTAGATCTTTTTAAAGGGCTTGTATTTTAATAAGTAAATGAAACAAATGGCAAGAATCGGGCTAAATTCTAGGAAGATGTAGTCACATGTATTTAACTATCTGCAATATATAATCATTCATGTGAGTGGTAGACTTTTGCTCTTAAATGGAAGAGAGTTGGTGCCCGGAATGAACAAGTTCCTTACAAGAACTGATACCACATGCATCTCAATACTTTCTTACATACAGTGATGTAAATTGTTTCAGCAGCAGTGCCAGCAGCATGGGAATGTATGTGCAGCACTGAATAATAAAAAATACTGTGAACTTTTTCTTTAGATTTGATTTGTTATTTTTCATTTCTGTTACATTTAGTGAGATAATTAAAATAATATACAATTGAATCAAGATTAAGAGTACAGCATCTTTCCAGAGAAAAGATCAGATTTCTTTTGAATTTCTTGTTAACAAAGCAGCTTTCTGGTCAGTGCAATAAAAGTTCGGGGAAAAACTTTCCTGTGTCCCACAATCAACATGGTTTATAGATTATTTTTCATTTGATCATTTATTTCAACTTTATGGAGACATTTATTTTCTCTAAATTACCATATTGTCATAGCACATACAAAGCTTTATGTTTGGGGATTTCTTTTGCCTAAATGAGGAAGTCTGTTGCAGGTATCTATATGACTGGAAAAGAACTGCGGCAGCACATGCTTCCAAAGTCAGCACCTTTGCCTGAAAAGCTGAAAATGTTCAAAGAGGTCCTTCTGCCTCGTCATCCTCCCGTCTTTCATGAATGGTTTCTTAGGACATTTCCTGACCCTACTTCATGGTGAGTGACCAGGATTGGACCGGCTCAAGAACATCTACTTTGTATATTTCCCGAAGAATTAATGGGACTACAGAATAGGGACAGCTCATCCAAGGCAGTGACTCAGACGTGCCTTCTGTATTCCCACAGGTACAACAGCAGGTCAGCCTACTGCCGATCCGTTGCCGTCATGTCCATGGTGGGGTACATCCTGGGGCTGGGAGACCGGCACGGGGAGAACATCTTGTTTGATTCTTTCACTGGGGAGTGTGTGCATGTGGATTTCAACTGCCTTTTCAACAAGGTGAGAAATGCCAATTGCTGAACATGCTCTGTATTTTATATGCATATAAGTTATAAACTTCTACTGTCTTGGGGGTTTTTTCATGTTTTTACTTAAGCCTATCTGCTGTGTTCTTTCTCTTACTCGTCTCTTATTTATACACAAAAAAGCCTGGGGTATATAAAGAAAATGTGAGCTGCAGAGGATTCTGTATGCTGCATTCAGCGAAAACCAACTTTTTGATTTAGCCAGTATCAGATTATCTGATGTGGATACACTAAAATAGCCCAAATTTTAGACTGTTTATCTTTTGTGATTCTCCTCTCTCCACCATCACCCTCTAAACAAAACTGCAATTGCTACATTCAGAATTCTGCTGTTGTGGAGAGTTTCTTGTTCTTTCTCACACAAATTCAGCAGAAAAAGTCCAACAGTTCTATAAAAATAAACTGCAGAAATTGCCAACCAGATTGGGATTTGGAATTTTGGTGTTTCAGTTGAAAGATGCTTTTGGTGTGGGACTTGTGGCCTTTTTAATTCAGATAAGTGAAGTAGAAATATTGTTGGGTTATTTCTTCTGGTTTCTTTCTAAGTAGTCTAAAGTGTCCTATACAACACTTAATTTAAAAAAAATGTTTTTAAGCAAACTTGCATTTTAGAAAAGTTAGCATTTTGCAATGAGACTAAAGAGCATAAATATGTATTTAAGAACAAAATTTTATACCCTGTATTAGTGTGTTAAAACAGGGAAAAAGAGGTTATTTGGATAATGTTATCCTTTACTCACTGTAATTTCCCCTTATCGGAGTAGGACTTGGATCTGAGCAAGCATCTCTTGCCAGCTAGGAAACTGCCACTGACAAAGATGGGGAAAAAAAACTAAAACCATTGCAAATGTTATTCTTTAATAATGCTTAAAACACCCAGGGCATACCTTTTTTTATCAATGTAAAGGGAGAAACTTTTGAAGTTCCGGAAATTGTTCCTTTCCGGCTCACTCACAACATGGTTAATGGGATGGGTCCAATGGGAACAGAAGGTCTCTTCCGAAGAGCCTGTGAAGTCACCATGAGGCTGATGCGTGATCAAAGGGAGCCTCTGATGAGGTATGGCAACTGCTTTTGCTGCAAACTCCTAAAAGCTGTCTGTAGTCTAAACGCGTGAAACACTAACTGCTGGGGAATATATATGCCAGTTCCAGCATATGCCTATCCTGCAGCTCACTCTCACCATGACATGGAGCTAAATATAAAGCAGTAGAAATATTCAGCACTAACTACAGACTCCTGTCAGTGTTTGTGTTTTGAAAATTAAATATATTTTATGTATGATATAATTTTCTTAATTTATTTAGTGTCTTAAAGACTTTTCTCCATGATCCTCTTGTGGAATGGAGTAAACCTGTTAAAGGGAATACAAAAGCCCAGGTGAATGAAACTGGAGAAGTTGTCAATGAAAAGGTGAGTTTAAAACAAACACAACCTAAGATATTCAAATGTCAAATGTCCATTATTGTTACGAATTACGTATTTTCTAATTGAAACTTTGTCTTTTTCCTTTCATTTAAAAATTTCTCTGGTTGTTCTTTGTCATCTCTCTGTTCATCATTTTTATCTATAAAGAGTGTAGGACTTTGGGGTTCAGTCTGTACTGACGGTTGGAGATGGACGGAGACGGACGGTGACGAGATCTCTATAGGCAGATCTTGGGACATGCGGTTTATTGCAAAGGGCATGGGTATAGGGGCACTGCTCAGAGCTGCTGCTGGCAGCTCTGAGCAGGCCCAAGAGAGCAAGAGAGTAAGCGGGTAAGAGAAGGAGAGAGCGAGAGCAAAGAGAGTGAAGAAGAAGTGATGAGAATAGAATGGAATGGTGAAGTCCTGGTTACAATACAGTAAATCATCTTCTGTACTGAATATTCTAATTGTCACTAACCAATCTAATACAAGATACAAATCCTATAGCATTTACATACAGCCTATAAGAGTTCTTATATTACCATAGAGTGTTACATCTTAACTTCTAAAAACTACTCTTTGGACCCCTTCTGCTGAGCTAGTAGGGTCTGCTCTGACCCTTGGACCTGCCTGCAAGCAGAGGGTATTGTTCGATCAAGAGGGGATTACCTTCAGTTGGCCATACCATTGTTTTCCAGTTGTTCAGTAACTAAGACCTGGTATTTCAAAAGTGGCTTTCATTTCGATGTCGCCTGTAGTTTTCATATTCTCAAAATCTTTTGTCAGGCAATCATATTTATAAGGCTTTCCTGTTTCATCTTCCCCAACAAAAGAGTAGCCTTTATTTTCAGTGTAGCTGGTACAGACATCTGGATTTTGTATTAAATTACGATTTCAAACATATCCTAACAAATACTGGTTTTATTTTGAGAAGTGGAAGTTCATGAATAGTACCTTTTTTTTTTTTCTTCTTTCCAGGCCAAAACCCATGTCCTTGATATAGAACAACGGCTGCAAGGTGTCATTAAGACTAGAAACAGAATCAAAGGATTACCTTTATCTATTGAAGGACATGTTCATTACCTCATTCAAGAAGCAAGTGATGACAACTTGCTCTGCCAGATGTATATGGGCTGGGCTCCATACATGTGAAATTTGTTCCCTTTGGAATGATACCATCCACAAGTGCTGTAGCTATAATATTGTTGGGAAGGAATGAATCAGTGGTACCTGGTTACTTCTGTTGATTTCTGGCTGCAAGCAGAAGTCGTCTTCTGGTCATCCAAAATCTGTGTAAAATTTTCAGTGCCCTTGCA